>NC_090731.1:24699031-24714071 GCF_036898095.1 Palaemon carinicauda | reverse complement strand
ACATATATATATATTAAAATACCTATATATATATGAAATATTATCATATATATATATTTGTAATATATATATGCACATACATATATACAGTGTATATATATATATATATATATGCATATAATATATATATATTTATATATATATGCATATATATATGTGTGTGTGTAAATATTGATAATAATAATAATAATAATAATAATAATAATAATAATAATAATAATAATAATAATAATAATAATAATAATAATAAACTTTGTCGCGGTGTGTCCCAAAGCAAGACTGGAGAATGAGAAAATAAAAAGCTGCTAAGTGAATCATGATTATATGTGTATCCAGCTATCAATAATCGAACATGCATACACACAATTCAGACAAAGGGAATTCTAACAGGTTGAAATAAAATTTATTTCTTTAATAGCTTTAGTACTGAAATGATCTTTTTAATGATTGTCTATTATAACATTTTCGAAACTACTAGGTTTATCGTTTTCATAAAATGCATTCTATGACTTAGCTACTATAAACCAACTCTCTCTCTCTCTCTCTCTCTCTCTCTCTCTCTCTCTCTCTCTACACTTCTTCAAAGGATTTTCCATTTCAATATCAGTTTTCAGTCTCTGCTTCCATTAATTTGATTTCATCCAAACTTACAGCAAGAGAAATAACAGCTGAGCTGAAAGGTAAAGTATTGTGTTCAATAATCCAATCAATGAAATAGTCTGAAGTTTTTCAGATATATGGAAAGGTAATTGTAGTAGAGATGACAAATATAAATATCTCACTCTCCTTATATGTGATATATATGATTTAATATCATCTTGAATAGGAAATAGATAATTTTACTGATTAGTTTAGTTTATTTTCTTTTAATCGGCAATAGAAATTAAACCCAAATATTTTTTTTTCTATTAATTCTGCTTTCTATAAAATAATTCAATTTCAACTATCAGTAGTTAGCATAAAAAAACGAATCTACCACGAAAATTGGTAAGTATGTTTTCTTTTATCTACTCAATCTCAGTAATAGTCATTACTAGTAATCTAATTTCCTTGCAATACAGAATGTATCTCAAATCCTCTCACTACAGTGAGTGTTTATGTGTGTGTGTGTGAGTGTGTGTGTGTGTGTGAGGGGGGGGGGGGTGGGTATTCACATGCACTGAGGTTACGTTATTTCTGTCTGCTTTCTCATGAAATAATTAATGATGTGTCTCTGAAACCATAATTATTCATATTATATTTTCCCAGAACTTAGTAAATACAAATAAAAATTATATGGTAATAGAAAATTGAAAATATCCTTATTTCCGCACAAATATTTATATAAAAACACCAGGTATTACACAATAAGCTAAATAAAACCTCTACAAACGAGCATTAATAAAAAAAAAAAAAAAAGTTAAAAAGAAAAGTAGCAATGAGAATGTTTTATAAATGTTTTTGACACTGTTGCGTTGAAAGGCGGCGAGGATCAGAGATGTAAGAAGATCACGTTAAAAACAAAATGCCCATGGACATTACACGCACGTCAGGACACAGCTTTTGACAAAACGAGAAATTGTCTCTCCGTTTTATTTTGGCTTTTCATTTCGTCTTATCTCAATATCTCCTCGTTTTCATCACTCAGTCTGTGTGGCAATTTTTTTTTTTTTTTTTTTTTTTTGTCAAGTATGAATTTTGTGGGAAGTTATGACTTCCTTTTTGTTCCCAGCTATCGTCGTGTTTTTTCATCTGGATATTCTATTTGGAAAATGAAGCTATTCTTATTCCTTTTGTTGATTACCATCTTTTTTAATTACATGCCTGGCTTAAATATTCTCTCTCTCTCTCTCTCTCTCTCTCTCTCTCTCTCTCTCTCTCTCTCTTAAACAAAGTACAGTGTCCGTGGTATATCTACAGTATTAATATTCTTTCTAGTTTATGTTTAAGGAATTACTTGAACAATAAATCCGAAAGTTGAATAAATGAAAGATAACTTAAAAATATTCTCTCTCTCTCTCTCTCTCTCTCTCTCTCTCTCTCTCTCTCATTCGCAAGAATTGCGAATGAGAATAATGAAACAGAAATGAGAGAGAAAATGTCGAATATCTAACGGATATAGATATTAATGAAGCAGATATTGTCACGGCTATAAACGAAATTAAAAACGGATCGGCAGCCGGACCAGATGGAGTTCCAGCGATTTTGTTAAAAAAAACTGCAAACACTATCGCGAAGCCGCTTGCAATACTGCTAAGACAGAGTGTAGATATGAGCGAGATATATGTTAAACATAAATTAGCTTATATAACCCCTATCTTCAAAAGTGGATCAAGACTAGAGGCAAGCAATTATAGACCTGTTAGTCTAACATCACATATATGAAAGTGTATGAGAGGGTAATAAAAAAGAAAATAATGAACCATTTGGTCAAAAATAATTTGTTTAATATGGAAAAAGTACACAGACCCAACTGATAGCACACTATGAAAACATATACAATAATATGATAAATGAAAAAGACACAGATGTGATCTATCTAGATTTTGCAAAAGCCTTTGACAAGGTAGACCATAACAAATTGGAGAAAAAAATGAGAAAGCATAATATTGTGGGAAAGATACGAAAATGGGTAAAAGAATTCCTGCAAAACAGAAAACAGATAGTGGTTGCAAATGACGAGAAATCAGATGAAGCCCAGGGTAATATCTGGTGTGACCCAAGGTACGGTATTAGCTGCACTGCTATTTGTTATTATGATCTCAGACATAGACTGTGATGTTGAAAACTCCGTAGTGAGACGTTTCGCCGATGACACAAGAATAAGTAGAGAAATTACTTGTGATGAAGATAGGAACTCACTACAAAGAGATCTAAACAAATATATGAATGGGCGGAGATAAATAGGATGGTATTTAACTCCGATAAATTCGAATCAATAAATTATGGAAACAGAGAAGGAATGGTGTATGCATACAAGGGACCTAATAATGAGACAATCACAAACAAGAAGCAATTAAAGACCTTGGTGTAATTTTAAATAGGAATATGTTATGTAACGACCAAATAGCAACACTGTTGGCTAAATGTAAAGCAAAAATGGGAATGTTATTCAGACACTTTAAAACAAAGAAAAGCTGAACACATGATTATGCTTTACAAAACTTATGTGCGTAGTACACTCGAGTACTGCAATGTGATATGGTACCCACACTACCAGAAGGATATTGCGCAAATAGAGAGTGTACAAAGGTCCTATACTGCTAGAATAGAAGAAGTTAAGGACCTTGACTACTGGGAAAGACTGCAATTTTTAAAACTATACAGTCCTAGAAAGGAGAAGAGAACGCTACATGATAATACAAGCATGGAAGCAAATAGAAGGAATTGCTGAAAACATCATGGAGCTTAAAATATCAGAAAGAGCAAGCCGATGTAGATTAATAGTGCCAAAAAGCATTCCAGGTAAACTGAGAAAGGCGCACAGGACATTAATCCACTACGCACCAGCATCGATAATGCAGCGACTATTTAATGTGCTGCCAGCTCATCTAAGAAACATATGAGGAGTGAGCGTAGATGTGTTTAAGAATCAGCTCGATAAATACCTAAGATGCATCCCAGACCATCCAAGACTGGAAGATGCAAAATACACCGGAAGATGCATTAGCAACTCTCTGGTGGATATACGAGGTGCCTTACACTGAGGGACCTGGGGAACCCAAACAAAAAATAAGGCAATAAGGCAATAAGGTAAGGCTCTCTCTTAAACAAAGTACAGTGTCCGTGGTATATCTACATTGTTGTTATTCTTTCTAGTTTATGTTTAAGGAATTATCTTAACAATAAATCAGAAAGTTGAATAAATGAGACACTAAAATGTTCTCTCTCTCTCTCTCTCTCTCTCCCCTCTCTCTCTCTCTCTCTCTCTCTCTCTCTCTCTCTCTCTCCCCTCTCTCTCATCTAAATTACTATGTGTATGGTATACCATATAACATTATCTCTTGTTTATGTTTAGATATTTAATTGAACAATATATTGGGAATTTCATAGATAGAAGACTTATTTGCAGAGCATGACTCAATCCATCAGAATCTGGACCTCACTAACATCACGTTAACAAATGTACCGTTTTCAAAGTTCTTCATTCGTTATATGTAGTTACTAGCTACACACAGTGTTATTACTATTATTATCATCATCCTTAATTAAAAAAAAAAAAAAAAAAAAAAAAAAAAAAAAATTCATTTATGTTGATGAATATGGTTTCAAGATTAGTATTTTCTAACATAATACAAACGATTTTATCAAAGAAACTTGGCTTGTCTGAAAGATTAGTATTTTCCATCCAAATGCAAAGAATTTTATCAACGAAACTTGGCTTCTCTTTGGTAATTCTAACAAAATTCTAATTATTATTTCTAATTTAGGTAAAATTGAAGACAAAATCATTACCACATCCTGAACAATATGTAAATCAAAAGAAAAAATTGAGTGAAATTAAGAGTCAGAGCTAGCCGGGGAACAGAAAACAAATATTGGAGAGAGAGAGAGAGAGAGAGAGAGAGAGAGAGAGAGAGAGGAGAGAGAGAGGAATAAAAACTTATCTGGCCTTACGGCTCAATAGGCATATGGAACATATTGACTACAACTCAAATTTTTGTGGCTGAAGTTACCAGGAACTTTTCTTCCCCCATCACTCTCCACCAGTCGGGGTCCTATCCCCCCTCAGCAACCCCCTTATCTCCGCCTGGGAATAATCCACCCCCGCCCCCAACCATATTCGTTCTTTATTTTCAAATTTCTCTCTTAATTTCTTATTTGTATTTTTATTTTACGAAATGTTATTTTCGTCAATTATTCCAAAGGAAAAAAAATATTAATTTTCAGATTGTTTTTTATTTTCATGTAATGTTAATTTCGTCAATTATTCCAAAGGAAACTAAAAAAAGAATTATTTTCAGATTGTTTTTTATTTGCATGTAATGTTAATTTCGTCAATTATTCCAAAGGAAACTAAAAAAAAAATTATTTTCAGATTGTTTTTTATTTTCATGTAATGTTAATTTCGTCAAAGGAAACTAAAAAGAAACTGAATGATAATGTGACTGAGAGTGCCATTTACGTTGGAGGAATGAGGTAGGGAATATAATGACTGATGGAACAATAACTCAATTAGGAAGATAAATCTGTCAATGGCTTGTGTATCAATAGCCAGATTTACTGACTAAATATAAAATAATGAAATTTTGCTTATTCTGTTCGAATGTTTTGCCAAAAATAAAAAATGAGTATTAACGCTTTTTATATCAATTTCAGCGTAAGCCATATGTTATACAAAGCGGTATTTCTTTCAATAAACCAAATTGTCTCATATGCTATTTAAGACCCTGCTTAATATGCATATCTAAACAAGCAAGTATATACATAAAGCGGAAGACGCACGTCAATTGATAAACAGATGAAGTGTTGAGATTCTAATGAATGTCTGCAATGGCAGTCAATGGCATCCGAGTTGAAATGCAAGCTTAGCTTCCAGACGGGGACCTGGAAGAAGGGGGGGGGGGGGTGTAACGCCTTTAAATCACAGGCGTCTGTGGCCACCGCCACCGCCCATTCAACACACGCCCTACAACGGCTATTAAGTTGATTTGTAGCCTTGGAAAGCATCGGAGTCCTTTGCCCGTTGCTCTTCAGTGAATGAAACTGACGTATTAATTGGGGACGTTTATCTGCTAATGAGTTGGCACAGAGAAAAAGAGTCCCTTTGACGGCTCTCAGAAAGGGATGGATAATCCAGCAGTTCCCTAGCCAACCCCCGCCCCACTTTCCAGAACCCCCCATCCCTCATTGCGATTGTTCCAGTGATTTGATACGGTTATTTATACGATAAGGAAGAGGGATTTGGAATGGGGATTCTTTTGGGGTTGCCCCACAGTGCAAGGGGTTGCTGGGGGAGGTGGCTGAAGAGTTGAACATTTGCATACGTCTATATTTCAACTGGATTGGTTTAGACAGATAGATTGTACGGGTATAGTTATGGCTAGACCAGATCACTCGCATCTGTGTCTTTTTTTCCTTTGAAATCTTATTTTTAGATCAATAGTTTTCTTTTGCATTCACTTTTGTATTAAATACATACATTGAACATTCAATATATCATTAGTAACGAGCGACAAGTAGTTATAAGTATATGTAAAAATTTATTTCAATTGTCACCTTGTAATCCTCTTGTCTACGTTTCAGATTAATCTAATATGTTATGTATTATATTATTCATCCCATGGACAGGTCTTAATTAATTAAAGATTTAATGAATAACCGATTTTCGTATAATTTATACTAGAAATTAAAAGAAATTGGCTTTCAGACATCCACGTGCATGCTATGAATAACATTGTGTCTAATTATTGCAAACAAATTATAAATGGCAAGTGTTCATGCTAATGCTTTTAAAATCTTATTGGAAAATCAAGTTTATCATAAATGTGAGCAAATGTGTGAAGTTAATACTAACACATTTATCATGTGACTGTATATCTTTTACAGTTTTAATAGCTACATAACCTATAAATAAACTTCGTTTCTCCTTTTCATGAATTTGTCGGATTAAATTAATTTTGCAATCAAAGATTCATGGATGCTTAAAGTACTTATGTTCATACTTAAAGACATTTATTTGTTCATGCAAATGCAGGTCCATCTTCCAATTGCAATATCCAAAACATTTATTATCTTTTATAAGGAGCTCAAAGCCTTTGAAAAGTCTGCCGTATCTTCGGCTGTCCTATGTCGCCTTAATCTTTTTTCAGGGTCTGCTATATTATCTCCTGGAATAAAAACAGTTTTTCCTTTCCGATTTGAAAAATTTTCCATCCTTATTTTTTTCATTTCTTTATTTATTATTATTATCTTTTTTTAAAGGATCTGTTGTTTCTTCGGCTGTCCCTTATCGCCTTAAACTCTATTTTAGACCCTGATATATTATATCCTTGGATAAAAACAGTGTTTTCCTTCCGATTATATAAATTTTCCATTTTTTTTTTTTTAACTATCGACTATAATAGCAGGATGGAACCTACACTTCTTTCCATCTCATATAAACCCCCTTTTTCTTCGCATAAGCCGTAATCTAACCGAAGAAACAAACTACGTCTATTGACTCCATTCAGTCAAAAAAAATTTCAGCATGTTGATCAATTACTTACGCGTGAGAATGCCTGGTACCCATCGATAGAGCCATTGGCACCTGTGCCGCATTGTCAAATGATGGTGATCTAGTGCCTCGATAGCACTTGTTGCCACTGGCCGTAAGCACCAGTGGTTATTGGTGCCTGGAGTGTCATTAATTAATAGCTGTTGGGTTTGTAACTGACGTTGATACACAGCCAATGGCTCGCAAAAGGTTCTCCGTTGCTCCACTGCCAAAGCACATTTATCAGGTTTTCCGTCATATTGCTTCGTGGATAGAAAAGAGTAGAGGGCTAACTTTGCCTTTCTGTCTATTGTTGTTTTACTGTTTATTCTTGCAGATAGTCTCTATATTTTTTGCTGTATATTCTTAACGACGATTGCTTTATATCCAGTAGTTTATGTAATTATCTTTTTTTTCAGGGTTTCATTTATTCTATTCCTTTACATTATCATTACTTAAGAATTACTCTATTTTATTTTATCACTTTTTATGGGGTTTGCGTTTAACAGCTATGAATGGAATATTCTTTAGTTGTTTGCTGAAATATTTCAAGGATATTGAATTATAAACTCCTTTACTTTATTTTACATATCAAGGTTCATATATTGTTTATCAATTCTTTGGGTATGATAACGTCAAAGAATATTAGGTGGTTGACCAACAAAACATTATAATTTCATTGGCTACTATAATCTTCCACTTTTAAAGAGACAGACCTGTGACATATTGCTGATAAAACATATTGGGTTCATTTTGTGTTATCTAATTCTAAATTTTCTTCCCTTGAAACTAACTGCAGTAGACACGTTGTACCCTATGCATAACTTCCAGCAACTGACTGATGTAAGATTAGTATATCTACCAAAGTACAAGATATACAAACAATTCTTTTTCTCTAAAGGGGTTAACTACTGCACTGTATTTGTTCAGTGGTCACTTCCCTCTTGGGAAGGGTAGAAGGGACTCTTTAGCCATGGTAAGCAGCTCTTCAAGGAGAAGAACACTCCAAAATCAAACCATTGTTCTCTAATCTTGGGTAGTGCCATAGCCTCTGTACCATGGTCTTCCACTGTCTTGGGTTAGAGGTCTCTTGCTTGCGGGGACACTCGGGCACATTGTTCTATCTTATTTCTCTTCCTCTTGTTTTGTTAGAATTTTTATAGCTTATATGAAAAATTTATTTTGATGTTGTTACTGTTCTTAAAATATTTCATTTTTCATTGTTTCCTTTCCTCACTGAGCTATTTTCTGTGTTGGAGCCCTTATAACATCCTGCTTTTCCAACTAGGGTTGTAGCTCAATAATAATAATAATAATAATATAGTCTCTCTCTCTCTCTCTCTCTCTCTCTCTCTCTCTCTCTCTCTCTCTCAAACAGGGGAGCTTTCTGTTTTTTAGCACATTGTTACCACCCAAATATATGTATTTTTTAAAATAAGATGTTTAAATTGGAAAGCAGCAATATCTGCTCATTATTACAGGAAATCAGCCCGATCCCTGTTGACACATCAGAGAATAATATATCTGGCTGTTAAGTGACTGATGTGTATCCCAGCTGGAGATGGAGGGAGGAAAAAAAGATAGAGATAGTAGGATTAAAACAACATATGTGAATAATCAGCGTTGTGTGGAAAATGTAAACCATCATATGAGAATAAAAAGAGGAACTTTCTTAGCTTACTTAAGAAGAGACTTTGGTGAATCTTTTTAGTTGATCTCTCTCTCTCTCTCTCTCTCTCTCTCTCTCTCTCTCTCCTTTCATCTTTTACGCTAAAAACGCGTCTCTCGTCTCATTAATGCTACCAGTTCGGCTTATCCCCAACTACCAAGACCTCTCTCTCTCTCTCTCTCTCTCTCTCTCTCTCTCTCTCTCTCTCTCATTTTTATAAAATGCTCCACGTTATTACCGACATATTCCCTATTTTTACGCGTTGAGTTTGACGTAAACTAATTGAGCAGTTTGTTAAACAATGCCCTCATATTTCCAGGCATGCATAGTTCATTGGTTGCAATGCTTATATGCACAGACTCTAGTAAGGCTATAAATATAATTATTCAAATATTTTCAATTTATATATGACAGATGTAAGGAAATTGATATTAAGGATGATTATCTAGAGGGATACATTGATTGTGAAAAAGTAAAATAAAACAATTCCTTTTAATAAGAGGGAAGATGATTTTTAAATATTCAGTATATTTTATATTTTCATCCGCCAATTGATAAGGAGTACCTCGTCAAGGCACTATTATTATTATTATTATTATTATTATTATTATTATTATTATGATGATGATGATGATGAAGATTATTATTGTTATCATTATTATTAGCCAAGCCACAACCTTGCTGGAAAAGCAGGTGGCTATAAGCCCAAGGGCTCCAACAGTGAAACATAGCCCAGTGAGGTAATGAAACAAGGAAAAAAAAAGTAATCTATAAGAAAAACAATGTTATGACGGAGATACACACTCATGTCAGTTTTCGTTTCTCTCTGTCTGTTTCTCCACACCTCAACTGCGATCCGCAACGATTGTGTAACAGCTAGGTACACAATTTGTTGATAAAGTTAACAATGGCATTCTCAGTTTTTAGGAACCCGCCCAGCTGCTGTCTCTTGTCAAATCCAAGAGTCAAACACGGCACCTTAGCCTTGCCAATTAGGCACGCTATCAAAAGTGCCATCAGAGAGAGAGAGAGAGAGAGAGAGAGAGAGAGAGAAATTCTGTATATTATATGGACATTGGATCTCGAATAGTTTCATCCATCACGCTTAAAGGAATTTCTTTGTGTTTTAAGAATAATAGAAAGAGAAAGAGATGAAAACTTAAATGTAAAAGGCACACATACTGAAAAAATTAAATAGCACTGATCAAAAATTAAAAGGCAAGAGAGAGAGAGAGAGAGAGAGAGAGAGAGAGAGAGACAGAGAGAGATCACTGACTTAATGAAGGCACCAGACAATCAGCTCTTGCATCTCTTAACCTTTATTCTAACAAGTGAAGTTTCCTGAAAAAAAGTCGTAACATTAACGAAGGTTTTAGGGATGTCTGTGTCAGTATGTTTTATACCTGGCATGATTCGTTGCTTAATTAAGATGATCTTTTGGGGGATCTACTGCAAATCAGATAATAGATCTACTGGGTCTAAAAAACGTGAAATGTAGAGCGTTACCGGAGATTTCTTATTATGAGAGGAAATAAGCTACTGCATATTTTTAAAAATTATTTGTCGTGGTTTGAGAAAGGTGTGGAGTAAAGTTTAGTTAATTCTCATCCAAATGAGAAATTATATTCCCAAGAGTTCAAGTGTTTGGTGCCCCGGCAGTTGGGAAAGTGCTTAGATTAAGTGAGAATATACTTTTGTATTCAAGGAAACTCTGATCTACAGCAAAGGAAACTTAGAGCAAACGATAAATCTTATTCAGCGACATGTAATTGTTATGAATGAGACTCTTTTATAGACATTTTTTTTTTTACAATGGAAGTTTTAAAAAGGGTCGTAATGAAGATATTATCCAATTTATTCATATTCTGGCCATCTGTTGATTATGAAATTTGTTTCATGGAGTGTAGATTATTTCAACTGAGAGTTTTCTCTCAGATTTTGAAAATGTTGTTGCTCTGTATTGATTGCTAAGGAACATTTTGTACATTGGTCAGTTTTTTGTTTATATGTTAATAATAATTTAAACAATTGATAGGTTTGTCTTATATTAGCTCTCCCTTTTTGTAGAATTGAAGATTGAAAAATTCTTTTTTATCAAATTTTTCATAGTTTTTATGTTGTATTTTTTATAACTGGAATGGATGCTTAATTAAGCAGGCCACAAAAAAAAAAAAAATTAATTTCCCTTGAAGAGTGTATTGTATCTATTTTGTAATTTGCAAAAAAAAAAAAAAAAAAAAAAAAAAAAAAAAAAAAAACCGAACATCGTCATCATCCAGGTGTCATATCGCCAAAGGACGTCGGTAATCATAGCTCGCCATTCATGTCTATTTCCGGCTCTCTGCAACATATGAGCAGCAGATATTTTCCCTTCAGTTATTCTCACCAATCCAGCCATATATTTTTGTCTAGAATTTTCCCTCTACCTCCTTCCATCGATTTTACCAGAGAGAGAGAGAGAGAGAGAGAGAGAGAGAGAGAGAGAGAGAGAGAGAGAGAGAAATTCTAAGTATTGTCTTCACACTATGTGACCCAGGAACTACCTATGTGCGTGGTGAAATATTTGTAGCCTTACACCATATTCAGGATAACAATTAAATAAGAAAGCAAATGACATCAATAACACACTACAATTATAAAAAAAGATAATCCAGGTGGGCTTTCCTATTGCTTATTAAGGAGTCTGAAAATGGTAACTATATTAAATTTTTTTAATGAGACATATTTGCACAGACTCGCAGCGGTGCCCTTTTAGCTAAGAAAAAAGTTTCCTGATATCTGATTGGTTAGAATTATCTTGTCCAACCAATCAGCGATCAGGAAACTTGTCTTCAAATAAAATATAATCAGACTTTATTCAAATGAATTCTATCATCTTTTAATGGGCTGCCTGATATACAGGCCACGGAATTTTACTAATGGGTTATGGACTTATGAATCTCGAATCTTACAGCATATTCCTTATATAGCTTCTAGGGTGTTGTACTGTAACGCATGGCTGCCTGTATGGCTGGTTCAGTCTCATTCAAATAATAGGTTTTTATATCCTACCTCACTTACTTGAGTTATGGAATACTGAGAAACCTTTATTCTCTCCATATATCTCTTTCTTTTATGAGTCATCATCATCTCCTCCCACGCCCATTGACGCAAAGGGCCTCGGATAGATTTTGCCAGTCGTCTCTATCTTGAGCTTTTAAATCAATACTTCTACATTCATCACCTCCCACTTCACGCTTCATAGTCCTCAGCCATGTAGGACTGGGTCTTCAAACTCTTCTAGTGCCTTATGAAGCCAAGTTCAAAGTTTGGTGGAATAATCTCTCTTTTCTTTTATGAATAATTCAACTAGATATGAAGTGCATTTACTTATACTTAGTTTTACCAGTATGTTTTTGTATATGGTAACGTACTATATAAACATGGAGGTGTGAAATAGAAGGAATTAGCGAACAGTCGAGATATTTCAACGAGAATGAAATCGGCATGTGTTTATTACAGACGGTCTTCTCCTCATGGTTTTGAGCTTCCACACCCATAAGAGAGTCCATTGCATGAAGACCATCATACTTTCGCCACATCCTCATAAGGGAATTCTCTTTATCTAAATGACGTCGGTAACATACCAATAGCCATACATAATCCCATCCCATCCCACCTTCGTTATGGGCGTTCCGTCTAAGCCGCAGACACAAACGGAGCCGTGTTATGGTTATTGTGAGCCATTTCATACGTGTTAGCGACACTATCTGCAAATTGGCGAGGATGCCCCGCGGTAGCTAGCTAGTTGCTTCTTCTTCCACCGTGTTGTGCTGTAGCGAGAAGGCCGTCAGCATCTTTCACGCCAGACGACTTCTAGGGTGTTGCGCTCTAACATGAGGTCGACAGCATCTTCTTACCGCCAGCTTTCATAATGACTTCACACTTCGATAACTCCCAACCTCCTGGGTTGCTGATCGAATTCAAGATACGGTCCTTTTACATTAACAACTTCATTTCGTTGGAAAGAGAGAGAGAGAGAGAGAGAGAGAGAGAGAGAGAGAGAGAGAGAGAGAGAGAGAGAGAGAGAGAGCCGCTACAGATTAGCCTCTGATAAGAGAACTCGTAACGCCCCACCTGAAGGGTATTAAAAAGGAAATAAAAAGTTCTAACATCTCTCCCGAAGGTGCAGGAGGATGATGCTGATGGCAGAGGGGATGGGGATGATGTTGGCGTTAAAAGGAAAGGGGTTAAGTGATAATGATGAAGGTGAGGATGACTCTTCTTTCTATGATACCAGTGGTTAGTTTTAGTTCAATAAGGCGTTTGTTCTGTATAAAGGAATTTGCTCTTCAATTTGAGATTAATGTGAAATCTCAATAACAATGTGCTGTTATCTATCTATTTAAACAAACCTTTTTTTTTTTTTTTTTTTTTGTATGTTCCAAGGCTTAGAATATAAGTTTGTTACAACTCAAAGATCTATGGAAAGAATAATGATGGGAATAACACTAAGAGACAGAGCAACCTCAAGTAGAGGATATTCTAACAACATATAAAAATAAGAATGAACATGGGCAGGACATATAATGAGAATGGTAGATAATAGATGAACAAGAAAAATAACAGAATGGGTCCTTACAGATTACAAACGAAGTAGGCGAAGGAATAGAAAACGATGGGTTGATGAACTAAGAAAATTTGAGGGTGTAAACTGGCATAGAAAGACGCGTGTGGAACGATATGTCTTAGGCCTTTGTCCTACAGTGGAATAGTAATGGCTTATGATGATGATTATGATGATGATGATAATGATTCTTTAAACATGTAAGGGTTCAACTTCAAATATTAAGTAACTAAGTAACAATTTGCATGATCGAACTGCAAATATTTTTTATGCACGTCTGTACTGCAAATATTTCTTTTCTAGCAAATAAGCAATTTATATCATATAAGATAGTCTTATGCATCGATATAACATTCGTTTTTTAGATTAGTAAATGAATCTGTGATTCATCACTTTTCAAACTTTCTTTATTTGTGTATATACTATCTATTAATTCATCATGAATGAACAAAGACATAGGAGAACGAGAAAGATGGCAAATAAACATAAATAGATTCTCAAGTCTGTCGTCTAACAATTCCTTATTGCCAATAAAAAAAATCATCAACATTATTAAGAATTACTTCTATTTGTGAATTAAGGACATTTAGTATCACATAAAACTTACATTACTAACTTTCAACTAAGTAGATATATTCATTAATTAGAGTGTATATCTAATCTTCAAAAGAACAGAAATTATAAAAGAATAATAAAAAAAAAAAAAAACTACACAAAGCAATCTCTTATCCAGACTGCGGAGTCTTTTTTGAATTCGCTGGAAAACAGCCTTCGTTCAAAGCTAGTTGGTTCACCGATAAGAAGTTATTTTCCCTCAGAGCTCGGTTTTAATCCTAGTTAATGGAGATGGCAGATAACGTTCTCGAGAACAATGTTCTGTGGTTCGTGGGTTTCTAACTTCCTTGTGTCTAAAAATATTCGTGTAGAAAACTCTTTGTCGACTATGTTCTTAATCGCAATAGTCGAAAAAAGATGAATAGATTTTTTGGTGTGTAAACGGACTGGTTTATATTTTGTTTTACTATGAGGAATAATATAATTTATGATTTAACCTAAAAAGTATATATAATCATGACATCACTTGTATTATTTACTCGTTCACTTAAAAAAAACTTATACTACTCTTACGATTATATATATATATATATATATATGTATATATATGTATGTATATATATATATATATATATGTTTATCTATATATATATATATATATATATACACACACACACACATATATATATATATATATATATGTATGTATATCTATCTATCTATCTATCTATATATATATATATATATATAGCATCATTTATACAGAATTACACTGCAATATTTATAGAATGACATGCACTTCATGATTATATCATTAACATCTATATTTTAAATTCCCCATCAACATTAGTACTTTATCAAGTGGCCATGTAATAAAATACCTCTAAGAGATGATTAAAATCTCAGCAGCAGGCAATTAACAATATTTCGCACTTCTTGATATTCTCTCTATGTCCCACCTTTTCATCCATCTCTCTCTTTGAATCAGACCAAGGGCACTCCCTACAACCCACAAGGAAGAGAACTCCACCCAAAC
>NC_090731.1:24684031-24694031 GCF_036898095.1 Palaemon carinicauda | reverse complement strand
CTTCAAAATTAATTTCATTCTGGCAATTGCTCGTCTCGGGGAAATAATAAATGAAGGGAATAGATCAGTAGACCAGGGTCCTATGAGTTGAATCATTATATTCTTTTGTTAAAAGTTCAGGATCCTGCCAAATTACCTCCCAACCAATCATTATAAAACTCCTAATTTCTGACCAAATGGGTCATTCCTTTAGGAAGGCCCCTTGATTGAGATTTCTGCACTTTGCGGGTTAGCGTGTGTGTGTGTGTGTGTGTGTGCGCGTGTGTGTGTGTGGGAGAGAGAGAGAGAGAGAGAGAGAGAGAGAGAGAGAGAGAGAGGGGGGTTTATAAAATATTTCTATACATTGTCATTATTTATTCGGTCAATTCCTACCTTGTATTTTAATATCTTGATTGATATTTCTTCATATTGCCAGTTAGCGTATGTGTGTGTGTTTGTGTGTGTGTGTGTGTGTGTGTGAGAGAGAGAGAGAGAGAGAGAGAGAGAGGGAGAGAGAGAGAGAGAGAGAGGTTTACAAAATATTTGTATACATTGTCATTATTTATTCGGTCAATTTATACCTTGTATTGTAATATCTTGATTGATATTTCTTCATGTTGCCAGTTAGCGTATGTGAGAGAGAGAGAGAGAGAGAGAGAGAGAGAGAGAGAGAGAGAGAGAGAGAGAGAGAGAGGTTTACAAAATATTTCTATACATTGTCATTATTTATTCGGTCAATTTCTACCTTGTATTGTAATATCTTGATTGATATTTCTTCATGTTGCTAGTTGGTGTATGTGTGTGTGTGAGAGAGAGAGAGAGAGAGAGAGAGAGAGAGAGAGAGAGAGAGAGAGAGAGAGAGAGAAGATTGCCAAATATTTCTGTACTATCATTATTGTTAATTTCTACCTCGCATTGTAATACAGCATATTTCCAATTCCTGAAGACAAATAATCCCTTCTCTACTCATGAATATTCTTAAGAAATTCATTAGCTACTTTTTTAATAGCATAAATTTGGTTCAAAATTTTTTTGCTGCTAGCTGTTCGTTCTGTTCCTTAAAAAAAAAAGGCAGTGAAATATAGCTTCTTAAAAATGTGGTAAAAACATCGCCAAATGAAGCATAGGATTTGGTGAGGGTTTAGAATTCAGAACTAAACTTATCTGCTGTTCGTGTGTCCGGTGGATAAATATTGAAACATTTCAACTGTTATCTAACATGAACTTAAACACTTTTGCGCTGGAGTGTGCTGGGCCTGGAAATAGAATGGTTTCCGATTCCAAAAAGCATCTCTTCTGCTAGGAGGTTTTGCTTAGCTAAAACTATGCTCAATTTATCTTCAAAATATGTGTAGTCGAAGCTTTGCATTCGCTCAAGATATTTAGTAATCGAAATTAAAAATCACCGTTCATAGATTTATTCATTATAGTTTCTATTATCTCTGAATATGCATAGAATGTACACTAAAACATATCAAAACATATCAGATAAATGTAAGCTTCAGAGTAGGTTTTTTTTTTTTTTAATGAGGGTATTTTGAGGATGTATTCTAAAGGGAGCCCATAAAGTTGGTAAAAAGTACTCCAAGCAAGAGGACTTTTTAAGGAGCAAATGCTTTCAAATAACAAGATATTCATAATTGAATGTCTATAGTTCTGTATACACACAACTACAGACATAAAAATCTGCTCCCTAAATATGAAATCTGTTTGCACATGCAGATCAGCGTAAAAAAAGTTTGAATATAATCTATACCAGTACGAATCTGCGGGTATCAAGAACTATTTTTATTAATTAACAACATATGGAGTATACTAGATAAATTATACACAAGAAAAAGCGTAGTTTGATCAAATGATTATTAGGAAGTTTATCATAACTAATTAAATTCAATGCAAAAAAAAATAAACATCTCCTCTGTTTATACGCATAAGAACAGGGCATTAAAAAGAAAATAAAGGATTATAACGCCAACAAAGACTTAATTTTTCAACCGCAGCATCTAAAAGGTTTTCAATTTTCAATCTTGTGTATGTTTTACTCGAGATGTCTGCCTAAGACATGAATTATTGAAATTCTTGGAAATTATCAATTCGAACTGGAAAAAAACTCTTTCATATACACACACACACACACACACACACACACATATATATATATATATATATATATACTGTATATATATATATATATATATATATATATATATATATATATATACATACATATATATATATATATATATATATATATATATATATATCAGTTCACTCTTTCAATATTTTTCTCATGTTTACACAAACTGACCATCTTCTGGAGGATGATTATATGTCTTTGAGACCGACCCAAGAGCTTCGATATTAATAATCGTAAGTAATTTGCCTGATTAAAATTTTTCTTTGATGATCAAATAGGTTTTGGGAGAGTTAACCTGGCCTCTTTACGTCAATAAAGGTCTGAAATTTGATTTTATTCTATATCAAAGTTTAGATATCATAACGTGGAAATATTCAAAGGTGAGATGTTAAAAGAAAATAAGATTAAACAATTTCGCAATTTGGAAAAAACTGTTCAAGTCAAGGAATGAAGATAGACGTTACCTGACAAAATAGGACTAAGCAGCATCCATGAAAGAAAGCCTGATGAAGAATCCAAAAGAAAAATAAAAGAAAAAAAATATAAAAAATTATTTCCCAAATTCTGAACAGAAAAGCACTTGGAAATGAAAAGAGAACTAACGAAAAATATCCTGCTAAAACAATGTACAGCGAATATTGGATGAAAATGGTTGATTTTCACCGACGTGGCTACTGACAAAAAAGTGTAAACATGTCTGGTAACTGACGGCCGATATAAGCAAAGGATAGACTTGTTTGAGAGGTAGGTGGCGGCCACCTTCATCCTCTCCACATCTTTCTCTTAGTCTTCTTCGTAAGTTCTTTCTCTTCCCACTATTCCTTTTTCCTTTTTCTCCCTTTCCCTCTCCCTTCTTTACCTTCTAATCTTCATCTTATTTCATACAATCTGGGGATAGATAGGAAAAAGCAAACGTGGAAGCAAGTGTCTATACTTATTTTCTCCTCCTGTTGGTCTAACTTCGCCTCGGTATACCAACATCAAAATTCTTCCTTCGTCATTGTTCTTCCTAACATATTTGGGGTTATTTGAGTAGATAAGAGAGACGTGAGTACATCCTCTTTCTCCTCCTCCACCTCCTCTTCTCTCCCTCAGTATACCTCCCATTCCCTCACAAGTAAACCTCTCTTCACAGCTACTGTTGAAGTCAAGCTTTATCACTAATATCCTGTAACGGGATGAATCGCTGTAGGATCATTTCGTTTCAAGATTAACGTCAATCATCATTGTGACTTTCATTCTGTTCTTCATTTCGAGCATTGTATGTTCTTTCACTGTGTCTTGCCTTTGTTGATAAGGAGAGAATGCATTTGTATTGTTCATTTAAATGATAGCTTCGTTTCATCTTCAATATAACGTGTTCGTTATTAGTTTTCAGATCGGAGGGAACACAGAGTTAATGAAATGCTATTGGAACCAATTACTGGGACTTTTTATTTTATTATTATTATTATTATTTTTATTATTATTATTAGTATTATTATGATGATGGTGATGATGATGATGATGCTGATGATGATGATGATTATTATTATTATTATTATTATTATTATTAGCTAAGCTACAGCCCCAGATGGAAAAAGCAAGATGCTATAAGCCCAAGGGCTCCAACAGAAAAAGATAGCCAAGTGAGGAAAGGAAAGAAGGAATTAAATAAACTACTGGAGAGATAATGAACAATAATTTTCATTGTTCAAGCCGGAAGAAATGCTGTTTTTTATCAGCACTATATATACTAAGCTGATCTTGGAAAAAAGATAGCTTGAGAAACCCAAAGGAATTGTGTTAGCCTCAGGCTGGTTTCCTCTTTTTGGAAGCCTTTGATATTTTGGGAAAATCTCATGAAGAGAATATTTATGCTTTTTCCCTTTATTTTAATCATATTTTCCTTTCCTGGGTCTTGTGAATGGTATTTATGGAGAGAGAGAGAGAGAGAGAGAGAGAGAGAGAGAGAGAGAGAGAGAGAGAGAGAGAGAGAGGGGGGGATTGCCAAATATTTTTGTACTATCATTATTCTGTTAATTTCTACATCGCATTGTAATGCAGTAAATTTCCAATTACTTATAGAGGCAAATGATTCCTCCTCTACTCATAAATATTCAAAAGAAATTCATTAACTACTTTATTAACATAATGTTTGCTCCAAAATTCTTTTGCTGCCAGCTGCTCGTTCTTTTCCTTAAAACAAAGGAAGGGAAATATAACTTTTGAGAAATGAGGTAAAAACATCGCCAAACGAAGCATAGGATTTGGTGAGGGTTCAGAATTCAGAACTAAACTTATCTGCTGTTCGTGTGTTCGGTGGATAAATATTGAAACATTTCAACTGTTATCTAACATGAACTTACACACTTTTGCACTGGAGTGTGCTGGGCTCTGAAATAAAATGGTTTCCGATTCCAAAAAGCATCTCTGCTGCTAGGAAGATTTACTTAGCTAAAACTATGCTCAATTTAGCTTCAAAACATGTGTAATTGAAGCTTTGTATTAGCTCAAGATATTTAGTAATCGAAAATAAAGATTACCGTTATAGCGTCTGTATCTCTGGAATATGCATAGAATTTACACTAAAACATATCAGATGAATATAAGTTTCAGAGAAGTTTTTTTTTTTTTTTTTTTTTTTTTATGAGGGTATTTTAAGGATGAATTCTAAAGGGAGCTCATAGAGTTGGTAAAAAATCCTCCAAGCAAGAGAACATATTAAGGAGCAAACGCTTTCAAATGACAAGATATTCATATTTGCATGTCTATAGTTCTGTATACACAGAACTACGGACATAGAAATCTGCTCCCTAAATATACAATCTGTTTGTACATGCTGATCATCGTAAATATAGTTTGAATATAATATATACCTTGAAGATTCTGCGAGTATCGAGAACTATTTTTATTAATTAACAACACATGGAATATACTATATAAATTATACACAAGAAAAAGCGTAGTTTGATGAAATGATTATTAGGAAGTTTATCATAATGAATTAAATTTAATAAAAAAAAATAAACATCCCTTCTTTTTATACGCATGAAAAGAGGACATTAAAAGGGAAATAAAGAATTATAACTCCAACATAGACTTAATTTTTTTAACCGCAGCTCCTAAAAGGTTTTCATTTATTAATCTTGTGTATGTTTTACTCGAGATGTTTGCCTAAGACATGAGTTATTGAAATTCTTGGAAATTATCAATTCAAACTGGAAAACAACTCTTTCATACACACACACACACACACACACACACACACACACACACACATATATATATATATATATATATATATATATATATATATATATATATATAAATATATATATCAGTTCACTCTTTCAATATTTTTCTCGTGTTTACACAAACTGACCATCTTCTGGAGGATGATTTTATATCTTTGAGACCCAAGAGCTTCGATATTAAGAGTCATGATAATTTACTAGATTAGAATTTTTCTTTGATGATCAAATAGGTTTTGGGAGAGTTAACCTGGCCTCTTTTCGTCAATAAAGTTCTGAAATTTTATTTTATTCTATTTTAAAGATGAGATATCATAACGTGGAAATATTCAAAGGTGAGATGTTGGAAGAAAATAAGATTAAAAAATGTTGTAATATGGAAAATACTTTTCAATTCATGGAATGAAGATAGACGTTACCTGACAAAATAGGACTAAGCAACATCTATAAAAGAAAGCCTGATGAAGAACCCCCCCACAAAAAAAAAAAAAATATTAAATAAATAAAAAAAAAATATAAAATGATTTCCTAAATTCTGAACAGAAAAGCACTTGGAAATGAAAAGAGAACTAACGAAAAATATCCTGCTAAAACAATGTACAGCGAATATTTGTTGAAAATGGTTGATTTTCACCGACGTGGCTACTGACAAAAAAGTGTAAACATGTCTGGTAACTGACGGCCGATATAAGCAAAGGATAGACTTGTTTGAGAGGTAGGTGGCGGCCACCTTCATCCTCTCCACATCTTTCTCTTAGTCTTCTTCGTAAGTTCTTCCTCTTCCCACTGTTCCTTCTCTTCTTTCTCCTATGCCTCTCCCTTCTTTACCGTCTATTCCTCATCTTATTTCGTAAAATCTGTGGATAGGTAGGAAAAAGCAAACGTGGAAGCAAGTGTCTATACTTATTTTCTCCTCCTGTTGCTCTAACTCACCTCAGTATCCCAACATCAAAATTCTTCCTTCGTCATTGTTCTTCCTAACATATTTGGGGTTATTTGAGTAGATAAGAGAGACGTGAGTACATCCCCTTTCTCCTCCTCAACCTCCTCTCCTTCTCTCCCTAGGCATACCTCCCCATTCCCTCTCAAGTGAATCTCTCTTCACAGCTACTGTTGAAGTCAAGCTTGATCACTAATATCCTGCAATGGGATGAAGCGCTGTAGGATCACTTCGTTTCAAGATTAACGTCAATCATCGTTGTGACTTTCATTCTATTCTTCATTTCGAGCATTGTTTGTTCTTTCACTGTGTCTTGCCTTTGTTGATAAGGAGAAAATGTACTTGCATGATTCATTCAAAAAGCTCACTTCGTATCATCTATAAGATAACCTTTTTGTTAATAGTCTTTAGATCGGATGGAGCAAAGAGTGAAAGAAATGCTATTAGAATAAATTATTGAGGCTCTTCATATTATTATTATTATTATTATTATTATTATTATTATTATGATGATGATGATGATGATGATGCTTACTATTATTATAATTAAATTTATTCTTCTTCTTCTTCTTCTTCTTCTCCTTATTATTATTATTATTATTATTATTATTATTATTATTATTATTATTATTATATTATTAGTAGTATAGTAGTAGTAGTATTATTATTATTATTATTATTATTATTATTACTTAAGCTACAACCCTAGATAGAAAAACAGAATGCTATAAGCCCAAGGGCTCCAACACGAAAATATATGCCCCTCAGGAAAAGAAATAAGGAAATGAATAAACTACCAGAGTCGTAATGATCAATAATTTTCATTGTATAAGCCAGGAAAAAACAATATATTTTATCACCACTATATATACTAAATTGATCTTGGAAATAGGATAGCTTGAAGAACCTAACGGAGTTTTGTTAGCTTCAGGCTGGCTTTCATTTTTTGGAAGCTGTTGGTATTTTGGGAAAATATCATGGAGAAAACTTTTAAGCATTTTTCCTTTACTTTGACCGTTTTTTTTCTTTTGCTGGGTCCTGTGAATGGTATTTAGAGAGAGAGAGAGAGAGAGAGAGAGAGAGAGAGAGAGAGAGAGAGGAGAGAGAGAGAGAGGAGAGAGAGTAGATGGAATTCTTCGAGCCATAAACAAATCCTGTGTGGAGGAGAGAGAGAGAGAGAGAGAGAGGAGAGAGAGAGAGGAGAGGAGAGAGAGAGAGAGAGAGAGAGAGAGCTCTGTATTATAAAGAAATTACAGCAAATTAAAAATACGCAAATCTTGCATTTTTAACTCCAAATCTCTCTCTCTCTCTCTCTCTCTCCCTCTCTCTCTCTCTCCTTCTCTCTCTCTCTCTCTCTCCAATCATAATCAATCCTTTCGTTTTGAGAGCGCAAAAGCCTCAGAGGAATTTAAGCTGTGATGCAACCCTTTTGATAGAATGTCGTTTCTGATGAAATATAGATTTTAATCAAATATATCTGAATGAAAAGATTTACACTCCGATGTTGCTCTAAGGTGTGTGATCAAATAAGATACTGGGGATGAGATTTTCTTTCTAGATTAACTTCATCTGATTTCAGGTAAAGTGTGCTCTTGGTTTTACGATATTTTCCGATAATTAAACAATGTGGGTATTAACTGCCTGCTTGTGATTTGTGGATATTCTTATTATAAAAAACTATATTCTTTGTTTTGATTTGGGTTTCCTTCAAATCTGGTTTTTTCCATTTTTTCCCCCCTAATGTTTAGGTATGGTGCTAATTGCTAATTTGTGTATGTATTTCTTGGCATGTAATATAGCACTGTAGCTTCTGCATATTTAAAATTATGTTATATTTGTGTAAATTCTCTTAGATTAAGATTTATCTTTTTACTAAAATAGCTTAAGGGGATAACATTTGACGATAGTAGTTTTAAATCATATGTTCTCATATAATGTATAGTAATTTAAAGGTAGAGTAGAAATGGTGTGTGAGTTTTCTTTGACTGATGGAACTAAATTGATAAAGTACGTGTTTTGATTTTACCATCCGTTCCTCTCTATTACTTTCTTTTCATTGAATATTAAAAAGTAAAAATTTACAGAAGTAACTAAACTCATCACTAATACAAAACGTTTATTCATAGTTTATTAAAGATCAGATTTGAAAATCTTCTCAAAGATGTACAACGCTGAGAGCACCTTGACCTAAGACCCTGGTCATAATGCCAAAAAACTAAATTTTTGCAACTCAATCTTAAAGCTGAATCAAGAGAAATAACTCAAGCAGAGAAAAAGAAAATCATAGGACAATAAAAAGATGAAGAAGAATTGAAGGTTTGTCCCAGATATACATCTCGTTTTATACGTTCTGAATATATTATTCCCAGATGATATGGCACATTTTTCCAACTGATTTATGGACACACTATATATTGTACAAGACTGTATTTTCCATTTTAATCATATGATCGATATATCTTGAGTATTCTTTGAAGAACTAGTTCCAAAGTGCACTATGCGCTGACATATTTTACATATAAATTATGGCTTTATATGTTAATGTATGCTTACCTTCCTTTTAGGACAAAAGATATCTGCTTCCAAGGACAATATGATAAAAACATAACTGAGACCTGTCTAGAATTTAGATACTTTCTTTATTTTCATATGTATCGTCCTACTTCCTTTAACTTTCTCACGGTAGGAAGAAAAGAAAAAATTGAAAAGCTGATGGATAACAAGAATTTTATGTGCTATAAACTTGTCATGAACCTTTCTGTTTATTATTTAATTGGTAGTTTTCTTATTTATCATTTTTTTTTTTTTTTTTTTTTTTTGGCTTGTGTCCGTTGCGTATGTATGTAAATGCTATATATAATTATCGATTCATGAACCAAAATTTACATTACATTTCTCTATCCGAATTTCATTTCATTAACAATACAAAATCAATACACTCCCATCCACATATTCTTTGAAACAAAGGTCTACATTCACCAAGGGCCAACACTGTACTAAAAGCGTTCAATAAATTAAATACAATCACCTCCTCCAATATATTGCAGGCTATTTCATCGGAGCCCCTCATATCCCCATTGGATACAAGGATAAATGGTCCAGCGAAGTCTGCCCAGCAGCTTAGATGATCGTAGAGGTATAATCATCGCCTTTATGCCCTTTTGGGAGAGAGCACCTTGATGATACCCACCGTCTGGCAAATTACAACCTTCTGCCCAGCCGTCCTTCATTGCCGATCTGTCCTTAATCGAACCCTCCTCCAGGAGTAATCTCTGCATAGGTGAAATTAATGTTACAACGCTGTCTTCGGGATGATTGCTACCCTCCAGCGGCCGTAAGCTTTGATGGATGGCCTCCTTCCAAGATGGACGCCTCTTGGGTGATTCTTTCGTCGGGTCTTTGAACTTCTGAGAGCTTGAGCATCAAGATTAATATTTTGTTTTCTACCTGTGAAGGTTTACAATTGTTTGATAAAGTCGTATTCTTTTTTACTGTATTTGTAAGGGGCATTTGAGCCATAGCCACTGCCAAAGAAGCAGGAACTAGGTTTGGATTTATATACCAATTGCTTATTAGTTTTCTCTTTTTTTTTCTTTTCTTTCGGAGTTTTTAATACGGCCTCTTTCAGAGCCTGCGTCGTAGGTGGCTGTGCGATGTAAATCAGACTAATAACAGTGATGTGTCGGCAAGGGAGTATACCCAATATCTTGT
>NC_090731.1:24674031-24679031 GCF_036898095.1 Palaemon carinicauda | reverse complement strand
TTTAACCAGCAAGGTATAATTAAAAAAGATCATTAATTAATTTTAAGTAGTTTATATTAGGTATTGTGTATATTATGAATAATTTCCGGGCCAATTGCTCAGAAAATAAAAGTTTTTTAATACAGACCCCTAGCAGATAGACGAAACAAAGTTTTCACTTTATATTTTGAGATTGATTGATTATGTTTTCTGGCATCTTGACATCATGTACTTTGAGAGCCAAAGAGTCAGCATATACACTGATGGAAATATTACTATTAAAGTTTTAAAGGCAACTCATGAATGGCAGAGGCAAGGGACAGTGACATTGCCCTAGCAAGCAAGACAATGCCCTCGACTGACCATAGTTGTATACATATTTAAAAATAATTAAATATATATATATATATATATATATATATATATATATATATATATATATATATATATATATATATATATATATATATATATATATATATATGATCAGTACCCAAGCCCTGTCTCCATCCAAGCTAGGACCAGTGAGTGCCAGGCAATGCCTGCTAATGACCCAGCAGATAGACCTATAAGTTTCCCCAAACCCTCCAACCTTACCTCACAAGAATGGTGAGGTTTCAGCCACTAAGGGAACTAACGAGTTTGAGCGGGACTCGAACCCCAGTCAGGCAATAACCAATCAGAGACGTTACCGAATAAGCCACCACAACCCTATTGATATATTACTACTCTATGAGGTTAGCCACCCTACACATAACTCATCCATCAGTCATATAATTTGAGTCATCCATCATATCTGTCTGATGGACGCTTGATTTTTTATTGCACCCTCCAGCATTTATCAAAGGCTGTGGCTTTATTATTGTTTGGGCAAGCTTCCTCGTGGAGGGATACATATTATCCTAAATTTAGCCATTTTGTTGTTTATCAAATTAAATTATATTCATACCCTGACCAATGTACTATTTGTAACTGTTTAGCACAATATCATATATTGAACGCACATCAAGAATATATATATATATATATATATATATATATATATATATATATATATATATATATATATATATATATATATACATATATATATATATATATATATATATATATATATATATATATATATGTATATATATATATATATATATATATATATATATATATATATATATATATATATACATGTATATGTGTTTGTGTGCACGTGTGTATGTGCATCTCTCTCTCTCTCTCTCTCTCTCTCTCTCTCTCTCTCTCTCTCTCTCTCTCTCTCTCTCTCTCTCTCTCTCTCTATATATATATATATATATATATGTATGTATATATATATATATATATATATATATATATATATATATATATATATATATATATATATATATATTATTTTAGGTATAGGTCAGATTTACGATTCTTCTTAAAGACTTTAACTTCCTGCTTTCGTGTTTAAACCTCTTCCAAGTTAATTAGAAGCTATTAAATCATAGTCCTTCCACCCCTTTGGGCTAAGCATTGTTCGCAATAGGTGGAAGAGGATTGTTCAGCTCAAAACTGCTTATATTTTGGTGGGGAACGTTCGATCGCCGCATATTCAATCTTTCGGGTCAAGAACAAAAATCTGTGCGGTTTAAAATATCTTATTCGTAAGGATTTCCCGAGAAACAATTATTCGCATTTATTTTTTCATTTCTCATATATATATATATATATATATATATATATATATATATTTATATATATATATATATATATATATATATATATATATATATATATATATATATATATTCATATATATATATATATATATATATATATATATATATATATATATATAAATGCGTGTATATATATATATATTTATATATATATGTATATATATATATATATATATATATATATATATATATATATATATATACTGTATATATATATATATATATATATATATATATATATATATATATATATACATGTGTGTATATATATATATATATATATATATATACATATATATATATATATATATATATATATATATATATACATATATATATATATATATATATTTATATATATAAATATATATATATATATATATATATATATATATTTATATATATATATATATATATATATATATATATATATATATATATATATATATATATACATATTTAATTTCAAAGGGAAAAGACGTATGCAGTTATTGATGTGTGTGTATATACATGAAGAGAGTGGGGGATAAAGATGGAATTTCATTAATAGACATGAATAGTATTTTGCTCAAGGTATTTTAGCATAGAATAAATTCTTTCTTACATTTTGTATAGATTCTATAATGCATATTCGCTTGGCAAACAACGTCTCTCTCTCTCTCTCTCTCTCTCTCTCTCTCTCTCTCTCTCTCTCTCTCTCTCTCTCTCTCTTTCAAGGCTGTTTACTTGAACTACATTTTTGGACCCCAACTCTTATCTTTCTCGGTCTTTCTCATCTTCCCCATCTTCGCCAATATTTCTTACAGTTTTCAGATTTTCATTTTGCTCTTTGCTCTCCAATCGAACTTTTATTTCTCATAGGTCACCTTATTCAACCTTTTCTGATCCGCTGGTTTTCCTGTTTCTCCTTCTCTCTATCTCCATTATTACAACAATCTTTTCCTCCATTTGTATTCATTGTTTTTTTCCTGTTCTTTATTTACTTCATCATACTACATAAGACCAATTATTTCATTTCTCATTATCATATAAAAAACATTTATATTATTTTCGTTTCTGTTTCTTTTCCTTCTGTTCTTTCTTTACTTCATCCTACTATATAAATCACTCGATACTATCCCTCATTATCATAAAAAAACACATTTAAATTATTTTTCTTTTTATTTTCCACTTCATCTTATTTTCTTCCATTTATTTAAGTTAACTCGAATTTTCTCTTTTTCTTTATTCACAATTTTCCTTTTCCTTTATATGAATTGTCCCTTCTCATCCCCTCTTCCCTTTTGCACATACTCCCCTACCTATTCCCCCATCAAAAAGTAATTTCCGACTCTCTTCTCCTCCTCGGCCTATATTCACTCCCCCTTTTCCCCTTAGTTGTGTGTGTGTATCTTGTCTCCCCTCTTTTCTCATTTCGTCATCTTTGGTTTTTTTTTTGGTCTATATCCACCCACTCGAGGCAGTGGTGCACTTATCCTTTCTTTTGTTTCATTTACGTTCATGTTTGTATCCTGGTTGGGTTTTCTATAAAAAAAAGATATTCATGTGTGGGTTATATTAATATATTGTTTGATAGATACAATAATTTGTCGAGAGGAAACGAGAGGGTAATAAATTAGAAAGGAAAGTAGGCCATTTCGTCCTAGCACTGCATATGTTAATGTCTTCAATCGTTAGAGGCTTTAAAGGTTAAAATATTGTTCATGAATGGCAGAGGCAAGGGGCAGTGGCGATGCCCTAGCTAGTAGGACAACACACCTAGAGATTGAACATGTAATTAGCGCCCAAACCCCCTAACCATCCAAGCTAGGACCTGGGTTGGCTAGGAAATGGCTGCTGATAACTTAGCTGGTGGATTTATAGGGAGCCCTAAACCCCAATACTTAGCTCAGAATGATAATGAGGTTGCAGACAAGACAAGAAACTGGAGATTGAGCATGATTCGAGCCCTGGTACATTGATCTCCAGGCAGGGATGTTTCCAGTGGGCCACCGCAACCCTAAGATCAAATATCATTGGGATCTTGATAATACGAAATTACTATCAAAATTCAATATATTTAGGCGAGTGTGAAAAAAATGGCATCATAACATGTATTCAAAATTGATTACATAGCCTTTATATGGGTGCCAGATTGGTGCGATCATGGCTCAATTGTACAAAACAGGGTTACACAAGAGGATCATAAAAGCAATAGGAGAAGTATTGATTTCTAAAATATGACTACGAGGACACGTGAACCATGTTAAAATATGATCCTGAAATAAAGAAAGGTTATTGATGTTCATAACAAGCGAAATTCATTCTTTTTATTTATTTCCTCACTGGGCTATTTTTCCCTGTTGTAGCCCTTTGGTCTTATAGCATCCTGCTTTTCCAACTAGGGGTTGTAGCTTAGCTAATAATAATAATAATAATAATAATAATAATAATAATAATAATAATAATAATAATAATAATAATAATAATAATAATGATAATAATAATAAGAGTAATTTCTATATAGAAGACCATAATCGTCTTCATTGAGTCAAACTTTTTCCCCCATTCCTAAATGCCATTTCTTTTTTATTGCTTATCAGATTATCATCATTCTTCAACTGCTCTATAAAATTAATTCCAATTATGCATGATAGTTTTACAAGATATTTTCCAAAATTTCCATGAGTGGAAGGAATTATTCATCTGGAGTATTTGGAAGAGTTAAAGAAGATATGGAAAGTTTGAAAGATATTTTCGTTTATATAAAAAAAAATTCCAAAAAAGTTTTAGGACAATGAAGATTGAAGCAAAAAGTTTTTCTGTAGCTTTGAAATTTTAAAATTAATTTTGGTTATCAGGTATTTTCCATACTATATCCACTTCCTGATTATTGCATTTCATACAATCACGCGGACATAATTTTGTGTAAAATTGCTCTTGACAAAAAAAAAAAAAAAAAAAAAAAAAAAAAAAAAAACGTTGGGCAATATTTGGCAGGCAAATATAGAAATTTGCAATTCACCATCCTCAAGAAAAGAAGAAGCGTCTGACAAATATTTTCCTAATTTTGTGACAGAACCGTCAAACAATCAAAGTGTGATTATGTCTAAAATGTAATGTCCACAAGCTTCACAAACATTTCATAATGAAGTATTTCCATAGGCATATTTAGTTATAGAATTCCTTGGTACTATTCGGTCTGTCAATGTATCTTTTACATTACTAAAAATTACATGTAATCGAATTTTTCATTGATATTTATCTAAAACACTTTCTTGGATAAGGATATTGCAAATAGAGAATATTTTCATAAATGTA
>NC_090731.1:24659031-24661531 GCF_036898095.1 Palaemon carinicauda | reverse complement strand
AACGAAGATTATGCTTCATAATATAAAATATTAAACGAACGAAATCCTAAAAAAAAAAAATCGTTGAATACTTTTACATGAGAGTAACATTCCTTAAACAAGACACTTGTTACTTTTAATAAAATTGTTTTTACTTCTATTTTTCATCAAGTTCACAAAAAAAAAAAAAAAAAAAATTGTTTTCCAAACCAGCGCCGTCGTCTTCACCAAAGGAGCTCACACAACCTGCGAGGCCCCCATCTTGAAGGAGTCCCCTAGACATATGACTGTCCTTCATCCTATATTGTTTACACACTCGTCCAAAAGAGTGCCAGAACTAACATTGACAATTTATCTTCTTTCCCTATCCTTATATTTATTTTCTCTTTTTACTTTTGCCGAGCGGTACCATAGGCCTAAGAGAGAGGGAGAGGGTAGCCCTGCAGAATTTGTGGTTAGAGTAAAGAAGGGGATCTTTTGTGTAAAGGTACTTTTGTGGGTGATTTATATATATATATATATATATATATATATATATATATATATATATATATATATATATATAAATATATATATATACATATATATGTATATGGATATATAGATAGATCGATAGATGCACACACACATGCATATATATATATATATATATATATATATATATATATATATATATATATATATATATATATATATATATGATAAATTTTGCACATTTAGACGTGTTTTTCATATTCAAATAAGCCATATATATTTTTGATACATTAATGTCTGGATTCTCTTATTGACCTCGGGATCAGATACAGGCTTGCCGACCAGGGTTCGATTCCCGGCCGGACCCAAGCTCTTGCCTTTGTGTGATTTCGCCTGGGGCTCTGATCCCGAGGTCAATAAGAGAATCCAGACATTAATGTATCAAAAATATATATGGCTTATTTGAATATATATATATATATATATATATATATATATATATATATATATATGTATATATATATATATATATATATATATATATATATATATATATATATATATATACACACACATAATGTTAATTGTAAACGTGGTGATGTCGAGATTATAGAAGCTTATCAGCTCTGGAAAAGCAATAGATCAGTTTTTACTAGGATACTTATACCCAGCTAATAGTTGTTGGTCAGAGCAAAATAATAAACTTATTTTGGGGCAATCCACGAAAATAGATGGTAGGCCACCCTTAATTCCGCAGTCTTTGGTGCATATCAAATAGTTCCTCCTTTGCGTAAACAACATTGCTTAGTCGCTCCCTGTTCAAAGGATAATGAAACTATTTTTACAGATGTGTTTGACAGCAAGCAGAACAATAAAAAAAAAATATATATATATTTTCTACATTGTTATTTTCCTGAAGCGAAACTAACTTGTCTAGTCTTTTTTTTTTATCTATTTTCAGTATTTTCACCAAAGGTAAAAAATACTCGAAAAAAATTAATTAGCCCAATTGTATACTTATACATAAAAAGAGAATGAAGAGGAATAGTAAATATAGGTGATACGAACACTAAAAACCCCTAATAAGGTTATTTGCTAAGCTAGCTTTCAAGAGGTCGTGTCATAAGTACAGTATATTCTCCAAGAAACGTCAGCAAATAGACAGTTTTTAATTCTATTTATTCTCAGTGATGTAAGTATAACACGTGTCAGTTTTCTCTTCAGAGTCATTTCACAAAATAGCAGTTCGTCTTTAAGTAAATCCCATGAAAATTATGTTCTTACAATTGAGGAAATTCTATTACAATATCTTGGTTATTTTATCAGTTCTAATGTGTTACAGAAATTTCTTAAAGTATGTTAGGCTTTGTTTTTAGTGTCCAAGTTCACAAATAAACATTGTTTTTGTGTTTTAACGTTCTATTACAGTATATTTATGCCTTATTTTTCCCCTTACGGTAAGTTGAATTCAAACCGTGTTCATTCCTTTAGTAACACACCCTCTATCTCTCTCTCTCTCTCTCTCTCTCTCTCTCTCTCTCTCTCTCTCTCTCTCTCTCTCTCTCTCTCCTTTTTGGAAGGATTGTAATATAGAACAGTAAAAAGGATTTTGATACTGATGACGACAATGATGATGATGATGACATTATTACTATCAACATCATCTAACCTTTGTTTTATGATATGATATATATTTTCACGTCAAATTCCATCCTTTAAAAACTTAAAGAAATTCAAAGCCGCTAAAGCATATACAAACAGTATGATAATATTAGCAGAATATTAAAAAGCAGGCATGCACATAATTCAAGAACTTTCATTTCCAGACATCTTAATTACAGTTGCTTATTGACCATTAGCTCCGTGAACATTATACTCTTAAAGGAGAAGGACTTAGGCACTTGAGAAGGACCAGTGACTATAACCTTAAGCTTTTTAAAAGTTCGACTTTATTTGAGTAATTAATCTAATGAACGGAACTTTTGAAAACTAACTTGAAGTGTCTCAAAGTCCCAAAGTTTGATTAGTGAGTTACTTTGTTTGTTTT
>NC_090731.1:24641496-24648996 GCF_036898095.1 Palaemon carinicauda | reverse complement strand
ATTTTAATGTTGTTACTTTTCTTAAATAATTTATTTTTCCTGTTTCCTCTCCACACTGAGCTATTTTCTCTGTTGGGGCTCCCAGGCTTATAGCATCCTGCTTTTACAACTAGAGCTGTAGCTTAGCAAGCAATATAAATATTATTATTATTATTATTATTATTATTATTATTATTATTATTATTATTATTATTATTATTATTATTATTATTATTATTATTATTATTATTATTATTATTATTTCATAAATAACAATATTTTTAATATTAGCGAAGCTACAACCATAGTTGGAAAAGCAGGATACTATAAACCCTAGGGCCCCATCAGGAAAAAAAATGAGCCCAATGAGGAAAGGAAATAATTAAACTACAAGAGAATTATTGAACAAGCATGATAAAATATTTCGCAAACAGTATCGACATTGAAATATATCTTTCATAAATAAAAAAAGAGGCTCATGTCTAAGAATGGGAGCCTGTGGCTATAACTGCAAAGTTTGTATAAAATTAGGTGTACTTAAATACCATAATCTTATTTCTTATTGTAAGTACTTTTAGTAACTTATTTTGGTGTACAGTAGATATCAATAATTGCAATCATATAGAGACGAATCAGTAAGGTCAGCGCCAACAATAACAAATAGGAATTGTTCAGTGAGCAACGTGAAAAAAAAAAAAAATATCTTCACTTCATTGATATGATGATGTTACATAATGACATCATACGACCAACCTTTATCTGCGATCCGGGATATAGAAATAAGCAAAACGGGTTTATACAACCTAACAAATCAGACAACAGAACCCTTCTCTATGACGTCATCAATGCTTCTATTGGTAGAGTTGGGAAAGTGGAATAAGCGGCAGTTGATTGCCCTTTAGGAAGGGGGCGGGGAGGGAAGGAAAGAGAGAGAGAAGGGGGAGAGACGAGGGACATCCTCAGGGCTGATGGAGAGGGAAGGGTATCTCTTTCGGTGGCGGTGGTTGTTAGGGAATCTCGTAATTGGTCTACTGGGATAGACATACATCCGGTTTGTTGTCACATGTGTATCAGTGTTCCTTTGTTCCCCTCGGAACAATTAATAGCAGCATCGGGTGTATAGAAGAGCAATAATTTCCGTAAAAAAAGCGTGCTGTCTAATTACTTTTATGACCGGGATGCCTCTCTTGTGAAATGCCAGGCTCCTTTCTGGGGTACTTTAGGAAACATGTAATTCAATCAGCTAATTTCATATTGTTGATAAGCAATGTATGAACAGTTATATCTCCATGAAAACGTTCATTTTTAAAAGACTCCTAATAAAATGATGTATTATTTATTGCATTACTTTTTTTATTATTAAATAGGAGATAGACCAGCTTAATGAGTCAAGATTTAATCTTACAGAGCTGGTCCTCTGCATTATTATAAACTATATCGCTTAGAGGTTTAAAAAAAAAGAAAAAAAAAAACCTCACCCAGTTTATGAAAACGACTTTCAAAATAAAAACCTAAACATTTGCTATACTAATGAATAAGGGGACGTGCATGAGAGAGAGAGAGAGAGAGAGAGAGAGAGAGAGAGAGAGAGAGAGAGAGAGAGAGAAAGAGAGAGAGAGAGAGAGGGGGAGAGCTAGGGCCGGAGTAGAGAACTAGTGGTGAATAGGATTTTGAAATTCTAAGAAAATAAGACAAGACATTTTCATCGACTTCTTTTTCGCTCTATTTGATAAAGTCTGTGGCATTACCTATTACTGTATGATCATTTACCAACCGTGTTTCACACAATTGTACATAATTCCTTTAGTATATATTATGCTTGTATCTTCGCTTTTCCCTTGCACTGAAACGAACATGAAAATTCATGTCTGGTTTTTCCTCTGTAATATTGTCTGTCTTGTGAACTTGTTATGTCCTGTTGCCTTGAGGTTTTGTATATAAGGAGAGAGTTCTACAATAATATAACTCAGTCGTTTCCAACCTGCCTTTGAGTTCACAACCTTACTCGGCGCCGTCACATTGGTGACCCCGGAAGTCTACTCGCTCCCCACTGCCTTCCACCCCCCACCTCCCTTGCCCCTCCATCGTTGGTACTATGACGGAGACAGACTCTACAACAGCAGTTGGCGATGCGGCCGGACCCATTGAAACTTTCACCATTCGCACACCGTAGAGGCGTTTGCTTAGTTTCAACATGTAGAAGTCCACTTCCGTATCAGGGGACGTGACTCGCTCAACCACCAAAGCGGATTATGTTCTCGCGGAGATACCCGAGGACACCTTCCCAGAAATATCCGACTGGCTTTGTGAACAAGGAGACACCCCAATAGCGTATGACGCCCTCAAAACATATCTTCTGCACCAGTACTCGCCGTCGCCAGCCGCCCGTATAGCAAAGCTTTTTCAGTTGTCGTAACAACCCGTTGGGGGACCAAAGGGCTTCGCTTGCCCTCAGGGAAATGACCAGTATCGCTCGCCTTCAACCTGCCGCAGTACGGCTCTCCTCGTGAGGTTGAACTTACTTCGTGCCCTTTGGATACGCCGTTTTACCCGAACCTGTACGCGCCTGCCATTACCCGATGTCGATAGTTTACCCATAAAGGACTTGATGACCAAAGCCGACGCCCTTATGGACAGCCACTTCAAGACCTCCATCAACGCCTCCACCCCTGACGACGAGGATGCCTATTCAACATCAACCGAAGCTGACATGAATGCCGTAGGACATACGACGCCTACCCCCCGTGACGTGCCGAAGTTGCGACAAAGCCGCCCACCACCCCACCAATCGCTAGCGCCCCCAACGAACGACTTCTACAGCACTTATTACCTCCCATCCGCCGCAGTTTTGCTACTACCACTTCAGATTCTGGGCAACCCGCGAAGAAATGTGCCAAGGATTGTCATTGGCCAAAAAAACGTGTAAGTAGGCCATCGCTTGTGGCGGTGGCCCTCCCATGTTTCTAATCTTTTCTTTTTACAGGATGCAGGAAAGGGGTGTGCGATTTTTGGTAGACACAGCGGTGCTTGTCATTCTCTTTTGCCAAGGAAACTCTTCAAGGCACGACGTAGTCTGTCTACATCCTCCGACGTCCGCTTAGTAGCTGCCAAACGGATCTGCGATACCCACCTACGGTCACGAGAACCTCACATTATCGTTCGGAAACGGTAAATTCAATTGGAAGTTTCTCGTTGCTGACGTCACAATGCCAATCCTCGGTGCTGATTTCCTCTCTCATTTCCATCCGACGATTGGTCAACGCAGACTTGTACTTGTCAACACCTCTTCAACCCGCCCCCTCTAACCTCGCTCTCCCACATCAGCGCACCCACGGATGCCTACGCCCACCTCCTCACGTCGTACCCGGAAGTTTTTCGTCCAGAACTTCGCCAAAACGCCCACGTTTCCTGCCAAGCATGGTATTTATCACCATATCAAGACGACGGGATCCCCAGTCTTCGCAAAATTCAGACGTCTGGCACTGGAACGATTGGCAGCCGCCAAACAGACGTTCGCCACGAAATGGAGGAAAAATGGGCCTTTGCCAAAAGGCCTCCAGCCCATGGTCGTCACCCTTACACATCGTTCTGAAGAAAGACGGCTCCCTCCGTCCATGCGGGGATTACAGGTGCCTGAACATGCAAACAGAACCGGATAACTACCCCCCTCCCAAACATTGCCGACGTGACCTCCTACCTGCACAAAGAGAAGGTTTTCTCTACGCTCGACCTCCTGAAGGGGTATTATCAGGTGCCTATGAACCCAGAAGACATCCCCAAGACCGCCATCACCACTCCGTTTGGTACATACACCTTCAAATTACTCCTGTTTTTAGCCTTCGTAATGCTGGGGCAAACGTTTTCAACGTCTCATGGATGGCATCTTAGGGGACCCTCCCTTTCTGTGTATGTTATGTGGACGACATACTTGTGTTCTCCTCCTCAAAAGAGGAACACCTCCGTCACCCTGGGCATCGTGCTCGACCGCCTGCAACAAAACGGCCTTGTAGTCCGGTATGACAAGTGTACCTTTGGCGCCAACGAAGTATCGTTCTTAGGGCACCGCATCACTCCTGAAGGTGTCCACCCCCCTCCCTGAGAAGGTAGCAGCCGTTCAGAACTTCCCCGTGCCCTCGACCGTCAAAGCTCTGCCGGAATTTCTTGGGCATGATCAACTATTATCACCGTTTTCTGCCAGCCATTGCCGCCACTCTTGCTCCCCTCTACGCCTCCCTTAAGGGCAAGCCGAAGGACCTGAAGTGGGGTCCCACTTCAAGAAGCAGCCTTCTGCAATGCAAAGAAGGCCCTATCAACTGCTGCGGCTCTCACTTTTCCTATCCCACACGCCCCTCTCCTCTACACCGATGCCAGCGACATCGCTATTGGTGCAGTACTCGAGCAGGTGGTCAAAGGCTCGCCCCCGCCCATTGGCCTTCTTCAGCAGAAAACTGTCCAAGGCAGAATCGGGTTATTCTACCTTCGATCGAGAATTGCCGGCGGTGCACTTGGCTGTCCGTCACTTTCACCATTTTTTAGAAGGTACACCCTTCATCATTCGCACAGACCACATACCTCTGGTGCACGCTTTCACTCGACAGTCTGACGCCTGGTCCGCCCGTCAACGCCGACATATCTCCGCCGTGGCTGAATACAATTGCACGCTCCAATACGTCCCTGGGAAAATGAATCCCATTGCCGATGCCCTGTCAAGAAACACGTTGGCTGCCGTTCAACTGGGATTGGATTACAACGCCTTGGCTGAAGCCCAACGACAGGATCCAGAGTATCAAGCTTGTAGGACATCCTGCACGTCCCTTCGTTGGGAAGACTTTCTCCTTGAAGACTCCAACACCACCCTCCTCTGTGACGTCAGTACTGGTAGACCGCGACCTTGGATTCCTGCTCCCATGCGCCGACAGGTGTTTGATTTCATTCACGGCCTTTCACATCCCTCGTGCCGTTCTACTGCACAGCTGCTGAAGACAAAGTTCATTTGGCACGGCATTTCTAAGGATGCTAAGGATTGGGTCCGCGCCTGTACTTCTTGCCAAACTTCCAAAGTACATCGACACACGGATTCAGGAGTGGACACCTTTCCTCAACCTCAGCGTCGTTTCGCACACATTCACGTCGACGTTGTAGGCCTCCTACCCACATCACAAGGACATCGTTACCTGTTTACCGTCATCGATCACTCCACTCGTTGGCCTGAAGCTATTCCCATGGAAACTGCAACGTCCGCCTCATGTACATCTGCCTTACTCTCTGGATGGGTTTCAAGATTCGGTATCCCTGAGCATATTACTTCTGACAGGGGAACCACTTTCACCTCTCAATTGTGGACGTCATTAGTGAATCTCCTGGGCATCACCATACATCAGACAATGGCCTACAACCCCGCTGCCAGTGGAATGGTTGAACGTTTTCATCGCACCCTCAAAGCAGCTTTGATGTCCCGCTGCAAGGATTGCAACTGGTTTACTCAGCTTCCCTGGGTCCTCCTGGGACTAAGGACCACTCCTAAAGACGCCCTCGACGTCTCGGCAGCTGAAATGGTGTATGGCGACCCGTTGGTCGTCCCTGCCGAATTTTTTCCTTCTACAACCTCCTCCGACGATCTCCAGCGCATACGTCACGTCGTGGGAAATTTACTCCGTGCCGCCAGACTTACAAGCCCCCAGCGAAACATCACATACCAAAGGACTTGCACTCTGCAACGCACGTCTTCCTGCGCAACGACACCAGCAAGCCACCACTAACGCCCCCTACACGGGCCCTTTCCTCGTGATCCGACGCAGTCCGAAAGCATTCCTCCTAAACATTCGGGGCAAAGAAGACTGGGTCTCCATTGATCGTCTAAAATCTGCTTATCTTCTGCCAGATGACCCGCCTACAGTTCGCCTCTCTAGATCAGGGCGCCCTATTTAACATGTATAGTATGTCATTTTTAGGGGGGGAGCCATGTACCAACCGTGTTTCACACAATTGTACATAATTCCTTTTGTATATATTATGCTTGTATCTTCGCTCTTCCCTCGCACTAAAACGAACATGAAAATTCATGTCTGGTTTTTCCTCTGTAATATTGTCTGTCTTGTGAACTTGTTATGTCCTGTTGCCTTGAGGTTTTGTAAATAAGGAGAGAGTTCTACAATAATATAACTCAGTCGTTTCCAACCTGCCTTTGAGTTCATAACCTTACTCGGCGCCGTCACAATCACTATAACTCATAATGAAAATTTCCATTTGCTTTTATCATTATTTAACAGGATTTCTAATCTATTTACTTATTTTGTATTTATCTTCGCCATACATTTCGTCAAAATTTTGGCTATTTTTTAACATAATAAAAAATGTAATTTCCTTCTGATGTTTATTTCGTTTCCTATTCATTTGTTCTCTATTCGGTTTCACTACGCTTTTATTCCACTTTCTCTGCCTTTAAATTTCCATTTATCACTTATGTTTTTCCACAATCATTGTATTTTCGTTCTTTTATTTGGTCATTTTGTGTATTTATATCTCTATCCTTTTCCGCTATCTTATTCTCATTTCTATTTATTCGCCATTGTTACTGAATCAATTAGTATGTAGTACAATCGTTTCCATCGATTTATGATTTTTTTTTTTTTAAATTAAATTTTGCACACTAAGGTATGAATAGAATATGTTGTTATATAGCTATATCGTATAAATTCATTTGAAATTATTAAACAGTTTCCTTATCATAATCATCTCTAGCCTAAATAAATAGCATCTTGCAATAAATTTACTTATCATATGTTATTTGTAAATGGAAAAGTCATTAAGACAAACAAATGTATTTCCTCTGTCCATTAGTAATGATTGTGGGTGGAAGGAATTAAGTTTACCCTTGATCAAGAAGAAAAGCCAAAGATGTTTTTTAGGAGAACTCCATTAACTCACCTTACTTTTCAACTTGTTATAACATCAAACGGATAACACGCATTTCTCAGATAGCCAACTATGAGGATTACGCCACGTGATATGCCTTGAATGTCTACGAAACATGTGATAATTCTTAAATAATATTTTTTCTTCACAAAGTTATTTTGAGTTCGCATAAAGCAGCTGTCACTTACCGTCATAGGAATCTACACTTAACCTGGTTAATAAAAAAAAACCATATATTTTAAGATTTTACATTATTCTAAATAACATAATTATCATAAAAAATGGAATAAGGAACGATTATCCAATTCTAAGCTGAATTTAACAAAAAATAAATAAATAAATAAATAAATAAATAAAGAAAAAAAAATGGATCCTCCATATTCTTCTCCCCTTACTTTGCAAAATCCTTCCACATTCTCACACAACCGATTTGATGTACATGATACAGTTTATCTACTTGACATATATTTTATTACTGAACAGTCACTGATTCTCCTGTCATCGTAGGTTACTTACACACGGCCTGGCATTGTGTGACTTGATTGATTGCTAACATGGCAATTGAAGGTTCATATAATATCCAATTATCATTATTATTATTATTAT
>NC_090731.1:24631496-24636496 GCF_036898095.1 Palaemon carinicauda | reverse complement strand
ACCTCTGGACCTTATCTTCCAAGTGAGAAGATGAGGGCGTATCTTTTCCCTAAGGCATCAGCTGATGCAGTGATTCCCCAGCCTCAAGAGGAGATCCCCCAAGTTCAGATCCAGGTGGATGCTGATGTCGCGGTCGCGATGCAAGACATCCAGTTAGATGACAAGATGTCTGACGTGGACGAGCGTCTGGAGGAAGACCTCCTGGCAGAAGCCCAGGATGAAGTTCAAGCCCCAGAGGTTGTAGAGGAAGAGGTCGACGAGTTTTCGGCTACTCCGGTTCAGATTCCGGAGCCTATTCCCTCAACATCAGCCGGTCTCCCAGTAGAGCTGGGACAGGCCCTCTCTTCTATTGTTGGAATGATCCAACAAATGCAGAAGGAGAATCAGGAGAAGGCGTCTGCCATGGAACTGTGGATTCAGTGCCTTGCAGAATCACATGGGCCCCAGAAAAAGCTCAATGTGAAAGACCTTCCCTTGTGTTCAGATGCTAACCCATGGAGGTATGCTGAGCACATGCCGATGACGACTGGAAAGATCGTCATCTCGGATAAGCTGGGCTCAGTTCCCCTAGAGGAGGTGGAATTCTGGCCCAGCAAGGCATCATATCCGGACTGTTATGTCCGGCTGAGGAAGGAACCAGCTTCAAAGGAGGAGACAGAGCCGAAGGAGGTCATAGTGATGGACCATGCTAAGGCTCAAGCTCTACTTTCATCCTCGATGAAAGAGAGGGGCTTCTCTAACTCAAAGGTAGCTGCATTGAGCAAGAAGCTCCCTTCCTTTGTGTCCTCGCCTGCTAGAGCCTTCCCCTTTTTACAGAAAGGGTTTGCGGCTGTTACGTTCTCAGTTGGAAAGTTGGAGGCTGATATTGCCGGACGTCAGTTCGGCGAGGACCTCCCTAAGCTGTCTGACTTTCTTTTGCGAAGAGAGTTCGAGACAAAAGAAAGACTGGCTGCCTCAATGTCTCTTCAGACTACTCTTGAGACAATGGCAAGTGACCCCAAGGTCCATGAAATGTTCATGGTGGTGGCCAAGACTCATCTGGCCACAGTGACGAAGGACCTTTACAGCTTCGTCAAGGCAAGGAGAGCTTGTAGGGAGTTCGTGTTCACCTCGGCTACGGTGAGGCACGAGCCAAGGAAACTAATCTCCTCCAACATTTGGGGAAAAGTCCTTTTCCCTACCGACTTGGTCAAAGAAGTTGTTGATAAGGCCGCCTTGGAGAATAGAAACCTTCTCCAGAAGTGGGGCCTGGCTATCAAAAGAAAGTCTTCCCCGGATGAGGGTCCTCAACCAAAGAGGAAGACTATGAGGACTAGGCTACCGTCTCGGCCAGCCAAGCCTTTTAGACAGCAACAGCAACTGCAATTGCCATTGCCTCCAGTGCCCCGGATGGTGGCACAAACCCCGACCACTTTTCAGTGGGTACCCCAGGCTGTGTCGACACAGTCCACGGCATTCATCCCAACGTTCGAAGGGCAGTCTTCTTCCTTTCGAGCAAAGCCTAGAGGAGCAGCCAGAGGCTCGTCTAGGTGCCCCTCAAGGGGAAGGGGATTCAGGGGTGGTCGTGGTCAGAGAGGCAAGACCTCAGGACGGCAGTCCAAGGGAGATGATACCGGTAGGAGGGAGACTTCTGAAATTTTGGGATCGATGGACCTTCGATCCCTGGGCCCACAGCCTACTCAAGAATGGACTGGGCTGGAGCTGGTACAGCACTCCACCCCGTGCCTTCGGTTTTTCCAACACTCCACCCCCGTTCTGGAGGAGTACGTTCAAGAACTGTTGGAGAAAAATGTGATCCGAAAGGTGAAGTCCATCAAATTCCAAGGGAGGCTGTTTTGTGTTCCCAAGAAAGACTCGGAAAAGCTCAGAGTCATTCTGGACTTGTCGCCACTCAACAAGTTCATAGTGAATTGCAAATTCAAAATGCTAACACTGCAACACATAAGGACCTTACTGCCCAAGAGGGCATATTCCATCTCTATAGACTTGTCAGACGCCTATTGGCACATTCCAATCAGCTGTCGACTCTCCCCCTACCTAGGGTTCAGGCTACAACGAAGACTATACGCCTTCAGAGCCATGCCATTTGGGCTAAACATAGGCCCAAGGATTTTCACGAAGCTTGCGAGCGCAGCTCTCAAACAATTACGCCTAAAGGGAATTCAGGTAGTAGCCTACCTGGACGACTGGCTGGTGTGGGCAGCATCCGAGACAGAATGCTTGCAAGCTTCCAGTCAATTGATCCAGTTCCTAGAGTACCTAGGCTTCAAGATCAACAGAAAAAAGTCTCGACTTTCTCCATCTCAAAAGTTCCAGTGGCTGGGAATCCACTGGGACCTTTTGTCACACCGTTTCTCCATCCCGGCGAAGAAAAGGAAGGAGATAGCGGGTTCTGTCAAGAGACTTCTAGATTCCGAAAGGATATCAAGACGCGAACAAGAGAGGGTACTAGGCTCTCTCCAGTTTGCTTCGGTGACAGACCCAGTGCTAAGAGCACAGCTAAAGGATACAACCGGAGTTTGGAGAAGGTATGCATCAAACGCGCGAAGAGATCTGAGAAGACCAGTGCCGCCTCGGCTATGTACTCTTCTCAGGCCTTGGTCCCAAGCCAGACATCTAAAGAAGTCGGTTCTTCTTCAGCCACCTCTCCCGTCGATGATGATTCACTCAGACGCCTCAAAGGAGGGATGGGGAGGTCACTCTTATCGGAAAAAAGTCCAGGGGACTTGGTCCAAGCTATTCAGGACCTTTCACATAAACTTTCTAAAAGCTATGGCAGTGCTCCTTACCTTAAAGAAAGTCTCCCCGCGTCACTCGATCCACATAAGATTAGTGATGGACAGCGAGGTGGTTGTGAGATGCTTGAATCGACAAGGGTCGAGGTCACCACCTCTCAACCAGGTGATGTTGGCCATTTTCCGATTGGTGGAAAAGAAGAAGTGGTACCTGTCGGCAGTTCACCTTCAAGGAGTCCGCAACGTGACAGCGGACGCTCTATCCAGGTTCACACCGATAGAGTCGGAATGGTCCTTAGACGCAGGATCATTCTCCTTCATTCTGAATCAAGTCCCAGAACTGCAGATAGACCTCTTTGCGGCGAAAGACAACAAGAAGTTGCCCCTGTACATGTCCCCGTACGAGGACCCCTTAGCGGAAGCAGTGGATGCGATGTCCTTTGACTGGAACAGATGGTCCAGGATTTATCTGTTCCCTCCTCACAACCTTCTGTTGAGGGTCCTCAACAAACTGAGATCCTTCAAGGGGGTAGCGGCAATAGTGGCCCACAAGTGGCCGAACGGCGTGTGGTTCCCCTTGGCGTTGGAACTACAGCTGAAGTTTGTACCGGTACCACATCCAGTTCTGACCCAGCGAGTCCAGAAGTCGACTGTCTGCGCTTCATTACAGAAAACCCGGACCCTGCAGCTCATGATTTTCTCTCCCTTGCGGTGAGAAAGCGTTTCGGGATTTCGAAAGCCAGCATAGACTTCCTAGAGGAATATAAGTGCAAATCTACTAGAAGGCAATATGAGTCATCTTGGAGAAAATGGGTGGCCTTTGTCAAGGTGAAGAATCCGCAGGAGATCTCGACAGACTTCTGCTTATCTTTCTTCATCCACCTCCATGGTCAAGGGTTGGCGGCTAACACGATTTCAGCGAGTAAGTCTGCTTTGACAAGACCCATTCTATATTCCTTCCAGGTCGACCTAGGTAACGAGATCTTTAATAAAGTTCCGAAAGCCTGCGCTAGGCTCAGACCTTCAACACCTCCAAAGCCCATTTCATGGTCTTTAGACAAAGTTCTTCATTTCGCTTCTCTGTTGAGCAATGAAGAGTGAGCGTTAAAGGATTTGACACAAAAAGTTATTTTCCTATTTGCACTCGCGTCCGGGGCCAGGGTTAGTAAGATCGTAGCCCTCTCGAGAGAGGCAGGTCGTGTTCAGTTCCTGGATGGGGGAGAACTGAACCTGTTTCCGGATCCTACGTTTCTCGCCAAGACTGAGTTACCCACCAACAGGTGGGGTCCCTGGAGAATCTGCCCTCTGAAAGAAGATGCATCTCTATGTCCAGTAGAATGCCTAAAGGTCTATCTTCATAGAACTTCAGACTTCAGGGGTAGTCAACTATTCAGGGGAGAAACATCAGGCTCAAATTTATCTCTGAATCAACTCATAGCGAAAATCACATGTTCTATTCGCAGAGCGGATCCTGACAGTACACCCGCAGGTCACGATCCGAGGAAAGTTGCCTCATCCTTAAATTTCTTTAATTGTATGGATTTTGAACATCTCCGTTCATACACTGGCTGGAAGTCTTCCAGAGTGTTCTTTCGCCACTATGCGAAGCAAGTAGAGGAACTAAAGAGATCTGTGGTAGCAGTGGATCGCGTCGTTAGCCCTACTGTTTAACTATGTGAAGAACAGTGGTTTTAATTGGGACGATTAATTCCAGGGTGAGTGTGTAGTTACATACTGTACTACAAACTAAATGAGGGCACTGAGTTGCCCATATAGACTGTTCCATTTCCAAAGGTGAACCTAGCATAAGTGCAGACATGTGTGCCGAGCGTTTCTAACGCTAATGTGATTGATTTGTAATACAGACTTTTATGACTTTGATACCTCGGTATCTTATAAGTGGCATTTAATGTTTTTTCTTTCAGATAAACAAGTTCTGTTTACTATCATACTTATGCTTAAAGTTTTGGGTTATCCTCTTCTATATATATATATATATATATATATATATATATATATATATATATATATATATATATATATATATATATATATATATATATATATATATATATATATATATATATATAATTGTGGTTAACCTGTCTATTTATTGCCCGTCAATAAACTTGTTCTTGAGAACCTTGCGTCTCCTTCACCTGTGTCAATTTATTGGTATAATTGAGCATTCACTCTATGTACCTTATCTGGGATAATTCTAATAGAATTGTTCCTTTATGCAAGCTAGGTTGCATTGGTTTTCCT
>NC_090731.1:24611380-24623496 GCF_036898095.1 Palaemon carinicauda | reverse complement strand
GATTAAAGATAATTTCTTAATCGACATACTCGAACATTGAACATTGAAAATTAATTTCTATTTCATATTCATACGAAGACTTTCACTACCTATATCTAAGGTTTTTCATACTAATTGTTGTAAGATACTACAAACAATATTATCTTTTGAAACGCTTTGGTATTTACTATTAGTCTGAGCAAGGTTTGTCTTTTAATATTTTTCCATGCTAAATGTCGTAAGGTACTATATTTTGATGATGGAATATTAGAAAAAAAGAAAAACATTCTTTTTAATGATAAAAATCGAAATATTTTGGATAAATAAAAACTAGGTATAATTAATATGTGAGACAGCGCGTGACTGAAAAAATAAATCAGGTAAACGTAAAATAATAATCATGACCTCACATTCTGAGCTACTTGAAAATGGAAGAAATTCTCAAAGATGTAAATAAGAACAAACATACTAGAGATTTATCTTATTTTCTAATTGAAAATTTTATATTTTACTCTGCATAAGAAGACAATCACACCTACTAAAATATATTTAGTCACCTTTTGGTAAGCCGTGGTATTTACTATTCGTCTGAGCAGGTTTTTTATCTCAAGTTCCCAGCTTCAGACGTTCGCTACAGTCCTCCAGATCCCCAATTCTCGACCACGGACCTATTTTTTTTTTTTTTTTTTCCACCATCCCCCTTTTTTTCAGATCTCGAGTAATTTGCTCCAAATAGGCTCACGTAACTTTGGAAATTACGTTTAGCGGTCGGTAAAAGAAAAAGCGGTGGAACATGTTAGGCTTCGTTTGCCACGAAATCCTGAACAACATGTTTACGACGAGTTTTGTTTGGGAAGGAATTTATGTGAGTGACTTCACAATGAGGGTTACGTATAGAGCCGGATTACCTCTTCCTCTTTAAGCTAAACGTAGAAATTGGGTATGTAGTTTATATATAAAAGATATATTTTAATTTAGGTACTGTTCTTAAAATATTTTTCTTGTTGGTGCCCGGGTTGATCGTTTACACATAAAATATATATTTTGATTTAGGTACTCTTCTTAGAATATTTTTCTTGTTGGTGCCCTTGTGCTTATAGCATCCTGCTTTTCCAACTAGGGTTATAGATTAGCTGGTGATAATGATAATAGTAGTAATAGTAATAATAATAACAACTTCAAGCTAAACGTAGAAATTGGGTATGTATTTTATGTGTAAAAGATATATTTTAATTCAGGTTCTGTTGTTAGGATATTTCATCTAGACTTTTCATTAGATCTTTTGTAATTAATTTCCTTATTTCCTTTCATCACTAGGCTATTTTCCCTCTTAGAGTCGTTAGGCTTATAGCATCCTGCTTCAACAGCTAGGGTTGTAGCTTAGATGGGGATAATAATAATAATAATAATAATAATAATAATAATAATAATAATACAAAAGCTAAACGTAGATATTAGGTATATAGTTTATATATGAAAGATATTTTTCAATGTTGTTACTGTTCTTAGAATATCTTATTTTGATTGTTCATTACTTCTCTTGTGATTAATTTCCTTATTTCCTTTCCTCACTGGGCTATTTTCCTTGTTGGAGCCCTTAGGCTTATACCATCCTGCTTTTCCAACTATGATTGTAGCTTACCTGATAATAATAATAATAATAATAATAATAATAATAATAATAATAATAATAATAATAATAACTTTAAGCAAAACGTTGAAACTGGGCATGTAGTTTATATATAATAGACACATTTTAATTAGGTTCTTTTCTTAGAATATTTCATTTTGATTGTTCATTACTTCTCTGGTGGTTAATTTCCTTATTTCCTTCCATCACTGGTCGATTTTCCTTGTTGGGGCCCTAGGGCTTTTAGCATCCTTCTTTTCCAACTAGGGGGGTAGCTTGGTTAACAACAACAACAATAATAATAATAATAATAATAATAATAATAATAATAATAATAATAATAATAATAATAATAATAATAATAATAATAATAATAATAATAATGTAGATATGCTGTATTTTCATGCTGCGATCTTAAATAGGAAATAGATTTGAATGGTGTATTCTTCTCAAAGAAACTCACCGACTCTTGTCTTTGGGTTTAAATTTATATAAAAATAGCAGTTTTTTTTCCACGTCACTCTAGCATAAGAAATCTATTGGCATCCATTTTTAACTTGCTTTCTAATTCAGAAAGGAAAGGAGATTAATTTTCCAATATTGAAACAAACAAAGCTTACAGGAATTTGATAGTCAAGGTTCAAAGATTATTTCTTGACTTAACAAAACTCAACCCTAACAAATTCATATTTCTTTCTATCGTATTCAGCCACACCAATGAAATCGTTACTTAAGTCTTTACATCATGCGATGGAAACGCCCATATTTCATACAATATTAATCCTAACAACAGAAAAGAACTTGACTTATGTAGTTTTCCCACGAGGAAATAGGATCTAATAGAACTTACATTATACCAAACTTCAGTAAAAACATAGTTCTGACTGTGTGGAGTACATGTTTGTAAAGATAAGAAGACAGTCGATTACTAATTAGCCCCTCCTCGTTTTTTTTTATTCATTTACCTTCTTCTAAATCCAACTATAAACAAGAAGATACTCCACTTCCTCTATATTCTACCCTTAAATACTGTCGTTATAAACGCTTTTTTCTGTTTTTATGTAACAAAAGACTCAGTATTTTTTTCCCACATAAACTATCATTTAGTTGATTTTTCTTCTATCAACTGGTATAGCAATTTTGCAATCTGCAGCCATGCTACCGTGAATCTTTGGGTTACCACAGAATCTCTCAAGTATTGCTTCCCCAGTCATCAGCTTACTACAACCTTTTCAGAAATTTAATCTCAGTTTCGTTAGATTTAATTTTGTTTCGTACCCAAACTGACGTACTCAAGACGTTACCAAGGTGCAAAACCTGGGTTCTCGCCTTGGTAGTTATTTGAGTGTCATCTATTCACATGTCACTTGACCACTGGGAACTTTATACCATAAGATGTAGGACGAGAGAGAGAGAGAGAGAGAGAGAGAGAGAGAGAGAGAGAGAGAGAGAGAGAGGGTGGTTGGGGCCGCTCAAGATGAAGGAAGATTTTTCATTACATGAGAAGGGCTGGAAAAAGTAATTATTTTTGGAACACGAGTGCTCCAATTCAAGAACGCGTCCCAACATCTAAGTTTATCAAATCAAATAGATAGTTAGAGTTAAAATCCTATAAGAACTAGCTTACAGTACACTGGAAAGGAAATAAGATTAAAAAACATTTTAATTATAGGGTAATTTTACTAACGTTGATATATATGAAATACAAAATATCAACGTAATACAAAATGAAATAAAGATTCTGTGTTTGTATGAAAGAGCGTTTTTAGAAATATGATTGTAAAAAACTGGGATTAACATTAATCCTAATACTTGCAGTAAAAAATGGATTTAAAAAAAAAAAAAAAAAAAAAAAAAAAAAAAAAAAAAAAAAACTACACTAAGAAGCCTACATTTATTGGACTAACTCTAAGAGAAAGCATGTACATAGATTTGGCTTTCATCCAAATTCTCTTTTATCACTTATTCATGAAATATTACAGGCTCATTTTCTTAATGAATAAAATATCACCCTGATCAGGTGTCTTAAATATATATATATATATATATATATATATATATATATATATATATATATATATATATATATATATATATATATATATATATATGTATGTATATATATATATATATATATATATATATATATATATATATATATATATATATATATATATATATATATATATATTTCTGTAAGTGAACTATTAATTTTAATAAGTATTTATTTACTAAGATGTTAATGACCAATGATTATTTGCGATTGCTATTCCCTTCCCGTAGTAACACTCTCTCTCTCTCTCTCTCTCTCTCTCTCTCTCTCTCTCTCTCTCTCTCTCTCTCTCTCTCTCTCTCTCTCTCCGTCTTCCCTTAGAAAGAAAGTAAGGAATAAAAGTGAATAAATGTCATAATAAGTAAAAAGAAAAGTGAAATGACGACCGGAAGAAACTTTCAGAAAACAATTCTAGAATATTCTGCAAGCAATAAAAATGAACGATATTACGAAATGTCAACTGGAGAGATTTGTTCCCCTATGGACTTGAATACAAATGACAATCTTTAGTGCCTGGAAAAAAATATTATTTCTATATATAGATGCGACTTTGACCTAGAGCTTGCATGTTCAAACATATGCTGTTGACATCATAAAATCCAGATGTACTCGATGGTAAGGGTGAATGTTTCTCTCTCTCTCACTCCCTCTCTCTCTCTCTCTCTCTCTCTCTCTCTCTCTCTCTCTCTCTCTCTCTCTCTCTCTCTCTCTCTCTGAGTTAGATAAAAAAAAGCTCCTGTATAATTACTTCAATCCTTTCATAAGTTCTCATTGTGTTCTTATTTTAATTGCTGGCGTCATAATGCCGCAGACTTTCTGAAATTCGGCCAATAATAATAATAATAATAATAATAATAATAATAATAATAATAATAATAATAATAATAATAATAATAATAATAATAATAATAATAATAATAATCTCTATTTCAGCAAAAGCCATCATTCTATCTATAATGCTAAAATCAACGTTATCCTTAAATGCTTACTCGTCTTTTATCTAATCATTTTCTACCTCACGTTAATTATCTGTAGAATAAAAAAAAAAAAACATATACATACACGATTCTCAACATTCTGTTTCTCTCTCTCTCTCTCTCTCTCTCTCTCTCTCTCTCTCTCTCTCTCTCTCTCTCTCTCTCTCTCTCTCTCTCTCCGCCCACAATAATGCAAAGGCTCCAAGGAACATCTCCATATCTAGAAAAGTCTCCAACAAGGAGAATAAATCCCCAAGAAGAGAAATACACCAAGGATTCGGATCCTCCAAGAGGGCGGAAGGAACAATGCCATCGGATTCTACAAATCATTTCTCGTATCTCTTATATATTTCACTCATGGGGCTTTGAGCTCTTTCATCGCGAGATTTACGTCGTCTATTGTTCTTCGATGGCGGAGAGAGAGAGAGAGAGAGAGAGAGAGAGAGAGAGAGAGAGAGAGAGAGAGAGAGAGAGAGAGAGAGACTTTTAAAAGGACAGTTCTTTTAAAAGGGAGAGGCTCATCCGACTGAGCAATGAAAATAAAAAAAAATATCTGAAAAGTCATATATTGTATTTTTATTGTACAAAAGTGTCTTGTATTTTCCGAGTACATTTTACAATATGTTCATGGATTTATTTTGTCCTAAATGTATATATATATATATATATATATATATATATATATATATATATATATATATATATATATATATATATATATATATATATATATATATATATATATATATATATTATGGAGTGACGTTATTATTGGACTATTCTTTTCTTCCATTCTTGTTTATCATATTTTTTCTAACTCTACTGCAAGATATTCTTCATTAATTTCATTCGTGATTAACTGCAAATTTATTTTGAAATATTTATGACGAAGTATTGTTATATATATATATATATATATATATATATATATATATATATATATATATATATATATATATATATATATATATATATATATATATATTCTAGTATTATACTAATGAACTAATACAAATATTACAAATATCTCGTTTTACTTCATTATAAATTATTTTCATATCACACATTAGAGCAAATGTATCTATGAAAGTTTCATACAACTAAAACATGAAAAAAATTAATAAGAATTAATAAGAATAAAAGCGGCGTATGCTTATTTACGATGATATATAGGGTTGTGGTGGCCTGTTGGTAGCGTCCTTGCCTGGTGATCGCCAGACTGTGGTTCAAGTTCCTCCCAAACTCGTTAGTTCCTTTGGTCGCTACAACCTCACTATCCTTGTGAACTAAGGATTGGGGTTTTGGGAAAGCCTATAGGTCTATCTTCTGATTCATCAACAGCCATTGCCTGACCCTACTTGGCCCTAGCTTTGGTGGAGAGGTGGCCTGGGCGCTGATCATATGTAATATGGTCAGTCTCTAGAACATTGTCTTCCTTGCTAGAGCAATGTCACTGTTCTTTGCCTCTGCCATTCATATGTGGCCCCTAAACCTCTAAATGAATTAAACCTTTTGAAGAACAAGAATCCTCGAAATTAGGGTGATGAGTCATCTTGGAATAGAGTTAATTACTTTATATATCAATACACACATAAAATACTGATATCTATTTTCCAATGTAATACCTTGAAATACATATATTTAAAAAAATAGATCTACTATATGTTGAACGACAAAGTAATTGCGTCTTATGGCTCCATTTTTCAGGCAGGGGATTTTGGGTAATAAGAATTTGTGGCCATCTGGAGTCCCCCAAAGGAGGATGAGGAATCCAGCATACTGTGTGTACCTAGCGAAAGGGAAAATTCAAGCATAATATGTCCAAAATATCTACATGTTTGATGAATTATACGTTGATATAAAATACCCATGCGTATATATATATATATATATATATATATATATATATATATATATATATATATATATATATATATATATATATATATATATATATATATATATTTGTGTGTATACATATATCTCTAAAGCATATATATATATATATATATATATATATATATATATATATATATATATATATATATATATATATCTATATATATATATTATATCTATATATATATATATATATATATATATATATATATATATATATATATATATATATATATATATATATATATATATAATGAATATCCATCTAGAATTTATTCTTCAACATTAGGGTCAATATAAAATTACGTTTCAACATATCATTCTAGCTAAGCATTCTCATTTCCTCGTACAATAATGAAAGGGAAATTGCTGAAGGCTTAAAGTAAGTCAGAAAGGTTATGTAGACAATATATTACAGCAAACTTTGTTATTGCGTATACTACATGCATTTCATGAAATTAATAATAAATACTGAGAGAGATAAGGCAATATATTTCCATTCATACTAGAAGGTATGCCTTGCCTCACAAATTATACATGAGAAACAAGATATAGAGGCTCCCATACGCCTATAAACCTTTATATAGAAACGTAAATTTCACGTTAGCAAACCCACTTTATATACCAAGGGATGATACGTAAATATTTGTAATAGATTAGAGACTGACTCCTCTTCTCGGAAATGGAGGAATTACACCTTGTTAATGGGATTTGGTCTTGTACTTTCCAGGAACTCCATAGAAGAAGAACAAGGATTAAAACGAGATAAAAACCTACGAATTCAACATAGATTTACTTAATTGCTGATTGGTGTAACGAATAAGCTCTCGTTGGATTATGTTCGTTGGAATTGAGAACAACCGTAATGAGTTACAATATAAAAATGAGAAAGCCAAGCTATTGAAATGAAGTCCGGGGATTTCCAAAATCCTTTACTTTCAACATATAGAGTACGAATTCCTTGACGCGGGGCTGACGCTGGCTTTGTTCTAAAACGTATTTTTAAGTTTATAAACTCAAAAGTAAAATGTTTCTTTGCCTTCAAATTTACTCTGAAAAGTCTTTTAGAATAATGAGAAGACATATAAAAACTCCTTTGCTGGTTGTTTTAACTGCAATGTCTTACTGCGTAATAACTTTTGAAACAGACTCTAATAAATTATCATGGCTTTAGCCTAGCTACGAATATTTAAAATAATGTTTAATTAAAAATATGAGTTTTAGGATGCAATACCTCAAGCTGCAAGGTATGACTGTAGGCCAATGATTGCAGCATCTTACTTCGGCGATAGAAAAATGTTCCAGAACAAATAGTTTAAAGTAGTTTACGTGGAAAAAACGAACACGAATATGGCAACTTTCATTAGACTAGTACTACTGAATGTAAAAGAAATTGATCTCAATATGTTAGGAATCCTTTCCAATTCAAGGATTAATTAATACTGAGCCTAACTGTATCTCGTACCATGAAATAGGAAATAAATTCAGGGAATTTCTATTTCTGCTACCAAATTAAACCTCAGCTTTTCCTTCCCTCCTCTTTTCTAGGTTGATTTAATCCCATACACCGGGAAGCAGCTTCCCTTGCCCTCTCCATCTAAAATGTGAAATGTGAAAAATGAAATATAGATAAATAAAAATTCAAAGAAAAGAGAAAAAAAGATATTTTATGGTAGATAGTGGTACCTAACAAGAACAACCCAAATAAAAATTGAGGGTCCCCGTAAATCAAATTCCTCGTCGTAACGAAGAAAGTTGAAGATTTCGCCTGGAGGTACAGGGAGAGTGTAAAGTATACTGAAAAAAAATGTAAGATATAAGAAAAGAATGACGAGAAAGTTGCTTGACGATGTGTTAACCGAGTTATAAGGGGGCGAGATTAATTCCACGCCTCCTTGGTTATTTTTACACTGCCTCGGGCCGCTCCTCTGGAGACATTAAGATGAGATTATTATCGTTGCCGTACTTTTTACGTCATGTAAAATTAAAAAAAAAAAAAAAAAAAATGGGAAATGGCTCTCCCAGAGAGGATTAAAAGAAGCCCTGCGCGTGCTGAGTAGGCGTATGGAATTATTATTGACATACGGAGAAGGCACTAGAAGAGTTGGGAAACCAAGGGCTACGTGGCTGAGGACTATGGAACGTGAAGTAGGAGATGATGAAGAGAGAAATATTGATTTAAAAGCTCAAGATAGAGAAGATTGGCGAAATCTAACCGCGGTCCTTTGCGTCAAGAGGTGATGGAGGAGGTGGTGATGAGGATGATGATGATGCTGATGATGATAATGATGACGATGATACGAAGAAATATTAACATAGATATGTTTTTTATACTTATATATTACCAAAATTACTATATTCCTATCCGTCATAACCTAGCATTTTCCATAACTGTTTGGCTAATTTTAAATCCTATCTTCTCGGAACATTGCTTCATTAATTGAAATATAATCATCATCATCATCATCATCATCATAATCATCATCATCATCATCTTCAGCCGTTACTAGTCCACTGTAGAATAAAAGCCTCAGACATGTCCAAACCGCAATCAACAATCTCTCTCTCTCTCTCTCTCTCTCTCTCTCTCTCTCTCTCTCTCTCTCTCTCTCTCTCTCTCTCTCTCAAAATTAGATGTTATCTTGTGTCAAGGTTGCCAAACGGAAAATCCTGTATAATATTAGAAATAAATGAGACATTTGAGTGTATTACATTAAAAAAGATTACAGGGACTTAAGATTAAACTAAATGAGTCGGCATATAATGCTCCATAAGAATATCATCGTTAATTATTTATTTGGTAAATACTCTGGCTTCCCAGAAAAATTATTTCAATATCCTTTCCTGCAGATTAATGCGTAATACCGTGTTGATATCAGGGCATGGGGATGCAATGATACAGAAATTTTATTAATATATAATTACTAAACTTGTTATCGTCTTCGTTTTATTTGAATACAGTGTAACACCAAAACCTTTTTCATTCCTTCAGCGGAAAAAAATTATTTCTTTTGACATACTAAAGCGGACACTTGAAGAATTTGATTCATCATTATTTATTTTTGTTTTATGGTTTGTTGAAGAATTAGTAAAATTATTAATGTTTGTTTTATTTTGGTATTTGGATGGAATGTAACGGAAAGCAATTTCATTGTTTACACGAAATGGCCATTGAACTTTCAGGCTTACAAATTCATGAAACGTCACAAGACTCCCAATCACTGTAATTACGATGAACCGAAAACATTTAGCTACCTCAAGCAAGTGGAATTATAATATGCATGATATTTATATTAGGTGATATGTGAGTATAACGGCTAGTTATTTGTTAATCTAAATATATATCCTTGTGTTTTGTTGGTTATTTGGGTATTCATGCCATCTATGATTATCGAGTCCGTTTTCGATATAATGGTAAATAAAGATTGATTGATTGAATCATTCATTCATTTGAGGTTTCCTGGCATGAAACTAGTTTGCCAATAGATTAATCATGTTCATTGCATTACTCATATGATATTCATATAAAGAAACAATATTGCGTGTATTCTAATTTAAACACAGTGGGTTGATAAAGACAATTACTACCATTGTTTATTAACATTTACTCTCACAAATGTTCGGAACGCAGTTAGGGAGTCGCAAACATTGTAAAAGATGACAATAGATGGTGTTGGTGCTTTGTTTATAGTGAAATATAACTGACATATTTTTTTCTCAAGTGGAGAACCAAGAACTTACCACGCGGTTACTTTAATATATCATCATCATCATCATCGTAACTTTTAACCTGGTTAACACAAAGGGCCTCGGTTAGATTTCGCTAGGCATATCTATCTTGAGATTTTAAATCAATATTTCTCCATTCATCATCAATTTCACGTATCATAGTCCTCGGCCATGTAGACCTTAGTCTCCCAACTCTTCTAGTGCCACATGGAGCCCAGTTAAACGTTTGGTGAACTAATCTCTCTTGGGGAGTGTGAAGAGCAAGCTCAAACCATCTTCATCTACCCTGCACCATGATCTCATCCACATATGGCTCTTGAGTAATGTCTCATATAATTCCATTTCTAACCCTACCTTGCCATTTAGCACTCAATATTTTTCTGAAGGCTTTGTTCTCAAATATACCGATATCAATACCGAAGGAAAAGGTCACTTATAAATTTATGTCAAAGTACTTATCAAATGATTATTTAATTGTTATACTTTCAATTCTCCTTTAGGATTTAGATATGGTATCAGACAACAAAAGAGATATAATGTAATAATCACCCATCCTCCACTGGTAGACAGTGGTAACTTTCTTTGTTATCAGGTAGTCTGATGATACTATTAGCAATGCAATTTGGATTCCTCTTGAAAGTTTCACTGTAACCATTACTCCACAGTATCCAGGAAATGGCAAGGAATTGAGCTTCATTTTGCTATCCCATTAACTGTGAATCCTCGTCAAGATTATCATGCAAAAAAAGAACCAATTTCTTTCAAACATTCTATAATTTTGTGGATGAATTTCCTTTTTCTAATTGAAATACTTTTACTATAGCAATGCGTATCAAAAGTCGAAATAACTATGGTGCATTTTAAATTTACTTACTAGGCTACATATTCTTTTTTTTTTTTTTTTAATTCACCTAAAAGTATTCGATAGCATAGTTATGTATGGTGTAAAACTTGTTGGCCATTTGGCTTATTCTAAGGATACTTATATATATATATATATATATATATATATATATATATATATATATATATATATATATATATATATATATATATATATATATATATATATGTACATATATATATATATATATATATATATATATATATATATATATATATATATATATATATATATATATGTGTGTGTGTGTGTGTGTGTGTGTGTGTGTGTATAAACACACACACACACACACACACACACATATATATATATATATATATATATATATATATATATATATATATATATATATATATATATATATATATATATATATATATACAGACAAACACACACACACACACACACACACACACATATATATATATATATATATATATATATATATATATATATATATATATATATATATATATATATATATATATATATATATATATATATACTATTGTCTCTCCTAGAAAAGAAATCTAATTTTTTATAAAAACATTCTTACATTCCAACGAAATGTTCTTCGAAAAAATATGGTCTAATCCTTTGGGATTCTAAACCGACAAGGGGATGATGTTTGTCCTAAGGTGTAATTGGTGATTTATAATAGGCGAGGGTTAGCGTGAAATAGGATTTTATTCAAAGGCCTTTATGCTTATTATTGGATTAACACATGTTGGAAAAAGCGAGGGTGCAGGAAAAGACAACGGAGGACAGACAATGTTTCAGTTCGTTTCGTCTGTTTTCATCTATTTTCCATTTGTTTATAGTCATGTATACATCTAAATCTTTGGTAACTATTTCTATTTTATAATTTTTAGTATTTGATATCAATTTATATTTATGTGAAAATATATTAATATTAGTTTCGCGATATGTAGATAGTTCGAAGAA
>NC_090731.1:24578880-24606380 GCF_036898095.1 Palaemon carinicauda | reverse complement strand
ATATATATATATATATATATATATATATATATATATATATATAATTTACTATCTTCATGTAGTTTTAAGATTGCAGTACTTCCCTTTTAGAAAATAAATATCATCAAATGCTTAACATAAGATTCCTCAATCCCTTACTTTCGAAGAATCAGAAGCTTCCTTATAGTCTATAAATGCCATACATAGTAGTTTGTCATAAACTGATGATTTGTCCATTATTTGGGTAATTACATGGACACACACACACTCATTTATATATATATATATATATATATATATATATATATATATATATATATATATATATATATATATATATATATATATATATATATATATATATATATATATACTGTATACACACACGCATATATATATATATATATATATATATATATATATATATATATATATATATATATATATATATATATATATACTCAGTTATGTATATCTTCCAAACTTCAAAATTAACAAAGTTTATAAAAAGCTCTTTCAAAACATACCCATTTTTTTTTTTTTCAACGTGAATACCATTACTCCTTCCTTATAAACAAAATTAATGTAAATGCCAGCTAACATAACTAATATATATTTTACAGTAATAGACAACATTTCAAATAAATTACACTACTGTATCTCCTTTTGCATTGAGATGTTATTAGGAGGGAATGAAAGGCTATAACTAACGAATAATAATGACACCAATTACTTAACGTTATTTATTCATGTGATTTGATTCGGTAATTTATATATACTTGCGTTAGTCATAACGGAGGGGAAATGCGTAACTTATATAGTCAGTGAAGTGGATATATAGTTTTCAATTTAATATAATTGCCCGGAGAGAGAGAGAGAGAGAGAGAGAGAGAGAGAGAGAGAGAGAGAGAGAGAGAGAGAGAGAGAGAGAGAGCTGTCAAATTTACATGTTTATTAATTTTCCTCACATGAGAAAATCTATCCAGAAATAAGAGGCAATAAAAATTGAATGAGAGGAATTGTATGAGTAAAAGAGAATAAAATATATCGATACAAAATATATGAGATTTTAGAACTCTTTTAAGTAAACAATTACATGTTTTAGGCCTCCAGCATTTCGGTTATGCTGGGTTTATGTTAAATGACCATAAAGTTTAAACACTCTAAACGATTGTATCAAAATACCGTAGAGGTTACGGAGGCATTTCTATGGCAAGGATTAAGATCCTTATGCCTGTCCTCTGCGCCAGAAGGTCAATAAAAAAGGGACCAAAACCTCTTTCAAAAGCCGCCTTAATAGATACATCAATGTAGACGAAAATATTTGATACATTCAGATGGATTTTATATGGTCTGCTACATGCATAAATTAAGTGAACGAATAGTTCTGGAGATTCGGGAATGCTTCGAACTATTTCGATGAAAATAAACATTGTTTGGTAAGTGAAGTGAATTATATATTCTTTGTTTTAGTATAAAGGAGAACAAATAAAATGATGATGACATATAAGTAGACAATAACAGAAAAGGTAATATATTTTAACAACCAGTAGCTGAATAATTGGAGAAAATTAATCACAGTATATGCGCAGACATCGTACCACAAAATTTAATAGAAATTGCTAAATATATTTACTATAGTTACAACGTCAGAAAATTGTAACATATTTTAAAAGCATCAGCTGAATAATTGGAGAAAATTAATCACAGTATATGCGCAGATATCGCACTACCAAATTGAATAATAATAATTAAATATCTTTACTATATTTACAACATCAGGAAATTGTAACATATTTTAAAAGCAGCAGCTAAATAATTGAAGAAAATATATCACAGCGTAATATGATCATGTATCGTACCACCAAATTTAATAGAAATGGTTAAATGTATTCACAATATTTGCAGCAAATAGTCGAGTAAACAAACAAATGTAGAAACGCAAAATCCATCTCTATTAAAATCACCAAACGGCGGCAACCAGCGAGTGAAAATCAAGGAAACATTACTTCATAAAAACCGTGTCATCTGCTTTGGTAATCTTTTAGTACTTGAGCTTCTACGCCCTTTTTTTTATCATATATTCCTTGTACCTCTGACCATACAATCATCCCCTTTTCACACTCTTCCCTCTCCCTACAATGGAACAGATGGGAAGGGTGTGAACCATGGAAAGAGGTTAAATACCCTTCCCCTACTTTAACCTTACCTTTCACAGTCAGCTTTATAACTTTTTTTTGTTAGCCTTTATTCATCTGGCTTTGGAGCGCTTTCAATTCTGAGGCCATTAGATCGTCTTTGCTTGGGATTTTAAAGCATTATTTTTTTTAATGTATTTCTTTGCCATTGGTAAAATTACGTACATGGGGGATGTTTTTCATCGCGAGAAAAGTACAGAAAGTAATGATTTTTATATACTCATTTTCAATTATATTTAAATGATAATAGATATGAAAATAGATCCTGGTAAATCAGATACAAACCATTCTTATATAGCTGTAATTGATTTATTTTAGAATTTATGTATACTGAATGACAATTAACACTTGATGGTTCAATATAAAAAGACTACTTAAAAGGAACAGAAGTATAATTACATTATCACTACGTTCTTGCACTATAAAGTAATTAGTGGTGTTTACTTCTCTTGCGAGACAACTAAAGAAGAACGATTATCATTCGACAGCCAATAATTAACGCTGTTGTATCATACAAGATATACACCCATAATTCAAGTTTTCAGTGGTAAATTTATTCGATGTCATGAGACAACTGTAAGGCTGTTGTACATTGATAGTATGAATTAGAAGGGTAAGAATTGCATACACACACACACACACGCACACACACACGCACACACACATATATATAATATATATATATATATATATATATATATATATATATATATATATATATATATATATATATATATATATATATATATATATATATATATATACGTGTGTGTATAACAGTAAAATGAGAGAGGAAATGAGTTCTACAATACAACAACTTCAAGGGCCATCACAAGGGCTCACTAGTTTCACGACAAGCCCCTAACAGATCTCTCTCTCTCTCTCTCTCTCTCTCTCTCTCTCTCTCTCTCTCGTGCTACTTGGATACTGAAGCCATTCTTAGCTATTAACTCCGTCAATACATTCAACAAGACATTCCAACTTAACACTGCTGAATCTAATACTTGTTCCACTAACTTAACATCAGACCTTATCTTCAACCAAACCAAGTTTTCCCCTAACTATTTATCCTTTAATCCACAATAAAAATTTTAGTGCTTATTTTTTTTCACATATATCTACAATTGCCATCATTTTGACTATTTAAATCATCTCCATGCAAATAAGTTTTAAAATATTTCTTTCATTTGAAATATATATCCACACTGCATCTTTACATATGCTATTGACTATGACATAACTTTGTGCTCGCGTGTGTGGCAGTTCCAGAAATTATTGAAGCATATAAAACATGAAAGTCCCTGTGTTTTCCTCTTTCCAAAACATAACCTAAATAAAGCTCTAGTAAATGACAACATATACGAATTATCGTTCGTAATGATGGAGCCACTAAAAAGATTAGTATTCAGATTATCTTTTGGGACATACTATTACGAGGCCCATATCGTCTCTGTGGATAGCGATGCAAAGAAATGACAGTCATTATGTGGAACTACGTACTGTTATCAATAGCATAGGCCTAGGGGACAGAGAGAGAGAGAGAGAGAGAGAGAGAGAGAGAGAGAGAGAGAGAGAGAGAGAGAGAGAGAGTTGAGGGGGACAGAGATATACCATTTTGTAAAGACTAAAAAAATTCTTCGCGTAGATAATTATATTCACACACAGGCTGAATGTCCTTTGGCTTCATTGAGATAAGTGAAAATGAAACAAGAAAAAAATGCCTATAGATTTTGCTTATGTATTTTCGAATTAAGAAAAAATCATCGAAGTAAAATTTGAATATTTGTCATCATAATTTACAAAAGAGTGTCGCTCTATAAAAATAGTATATATATATATATATATATATATATATATATATATATATATATATATATATATATATATATATATATATATATATATATGTATATATATATATATATATATATATATATATATATATATATATATATATATATATATATATGTATGTATGTATGTATATATGTATGTATGTATGTATGTATGTATGTATGTATGTATGTATGTATGTGTGTGTTTGTTTGTGTGTGCGTGTTTACATAAATAAATCCCTCTTTTGAACGAAGCAAGACATTATCTAACTATTAAGCATTCAATTAACTATGTTGGATCGGAGAAGGAGAATAATTTTACGGTTCTGGCAAATTCAAGAAGAAATACTTACAAGAAAATCATTAAACTGACATCTGCTTTAACCGTAATCACGACTCTGTGTTATCTGTCAATCTACGAAAGCATGTTATATAAAGCTCATTTTCAATTTCATGGTTGTATTAACGCTTTTAGAAAGAGCTTCTTTTAGCTTTAACCTACAATAAAAATCATTTTTACATTTAAGGAAAATCATTCATTATTGAACATTATTGATGAAAATATGAGATCACTTCTACATTGAGTAGAAGTGTGAGGATATAAGCAGATAAGATGAATTATCAAAGCAAAGGCATAAAGGTTGGTTTTGAAAGAGGAGATAGAGAAGTTATTGAACTGGGGAATGTAAAATGAGGTATTGGTGAGAGGGAAGGAAACTAATTAAAAGCAGGAAGGAGATAGTAGCATCATAAGAAGCAGAGAAGACGAAACGCCAAGGAAGAGCTTTGGATCAAATATGCAAAGGAATAAATGGAAATGCAAATATTAACTGAACTGCTTGATAGTAGAGTGGGTAGGAGAATGGAGATGAATAAAAAATAAAATAGTATGATTATATTTACTTCATACTTTATGAATAGCTTAATTTCCTTTCCTCACAGGGCTATTTTTCCCTGTTGGAGCCCTTGGGCTTATGGCATCTTGCTTTTCCAACTAGGGTTGTAGGTTAGCTGCTAATAATAATAATAATAATAATAATAATAATAATAATAATAATAATAATTGATGACAGACCATTCATGAACTCAACATACAACAAACAATAACATCGGTACTAAGAAAATAAGTTTCCTTTTTTACCTCTTTGACAATCATTCTTTGGAGGAAAGTGACAACGGTCTACTGACATATCGGATTTACATCCGATATGTAAATTAGTCAGCAGGTGCCATTGTTCTAGGAGAGAGAGAGAGAGAGAGAGAGAGAGAGAGAGAGAGAGAGAGAGAGAGAGAGAGAGAGAGAGAGAGAGAGAGAGATTGCTTCATTTTCACTGTGACATAGCAATTCCGTCCGATATTGATAGCCAGACTATCGTCTATCGATAGACCTGAGCCATTGGCTGTCAAAACTTAGTTATCACAAATTACAGAATAATTCCAAATATCAGCTATTTGTCGAAATATAGTAAGGACTTTTCCAAAAATAGCTTTGGCTACTGAAAAAATTAACTATGAATCCTTAAAATAAAAGATATGACTTTTCAGAAAACAAACAATGACTCTTCAAAAATATGACTTTGACTTTAGAAAAGAACTACGAATCCTAAAAGAAAATAGCTTTGATTAACGGCTTAGTATTTATTCGTTACTTATGGAATTTAGAGACTTAAGGGGAGATCTAAAGCAAAAAAGACTTTGGTTTATTGAAACTTGAAGAAAAATGGTATTCTAGAAAAAAAAAAAATGTATATTACAAAGCTGGGTAAGACCTGAGCTATCACCCCTGATAAAGGCTGTAACTAATCTACTTGGAACTTTCATGAACATCAAAAAGGCCGCCCCCCCCCCCCACTCCCCCCCTAGACAAAGACACAAATATAACCCAATTTAAAACCCTTTAGATATATTTATATTATCTGTCAAAAATTAATATTTATATTTTCCCCAGCTATACAAATCAAAATCCTTTAAAATAAAGAAAATCTAGCTGTTTTGGGGAGATAAATCTTCCCTTTTAAAGGACGTAGAGTACGCATAGGCATTAATCATAGCAAAATCATTGCTCAAAGGTTGAAGCCTCCTGATTAGATAGGGAAGTAGTGCTCTGGAGGTAAGCATGGACACCGCTAATAAAAGAGCAGTGCCAACCTTAACAGCGCAACATCTACCCGTACCCAAATAAAATTGTCCTTTAAACTTTGAGAGTGTGACGCACAGGCGGCCAACCGCTTCATGATTGTGTGTAGGTCCAGACCTCAGTAGATTTGCTGGAATAAAAGTTGAAAGCCGTCAGACTCAGCTGGATGAGTGCAATTGGGAAGTGAGCTAAAGTTGGCTAATAAGTAGGTGCAGAGTAAGAATAATTCAAAAGCTACCTACAAAATAAGCTACGAAAATCCAAAAGTTAATAAAGCAAAATTGAGCTATGAAAAGCTATTAAACAAAATTCGAGCTAACAAAAGTTATTGAAAAAACAAATGTAAAGAAAGCTATTCACCAAAATCCAAGCTATTCAAGAAAACCCAAGCCAAGAAGGCTATTCACCAAACAGCCCAGCTAAAGGAACTATTCAACAAAAATCTATGCTATAAAACGGATTTTGAGCGAAGCGAAAAATCTATTTTTGGGTGAGATGGCCATGCCGTCCTGATGGAAGTTCCTATAGGGTAGCTTCCTAGGGTATATTACAACTACGGCGATATTCCCAGAGAATTTACCTTAAGGTACCCAGAATTCTAACTCCTGGAGCGAATATCCCTAATGAAAGGGATATCGCGACATATCAGAGGACGTATTCTTGACACGCCACATGGCAATCTGCACCCCAAACAGAGATAACACATCGAGAAAACGAAAACGGGAAAGAAAAAGGGGGAGCTGCTCCCAAGGCTCCCTCTTCTCCAGTTTCGTAAGCGTGCCTGGAGCCAATCCTGGCGCCATCTGTATTCCTTGTAGCGTACACGAGGTGCTACAGATACTGTATGTAGGGAGGGGTCCTACAGCCCTTTCATAGAAAGGGAAGGGCGGGTCCATCAGGACGACATGGCCATCTCACCCAAAAATAGATTTTTCGCTTCGCTCAAAATCCGTTTTTTGGGCTCAAGCCATGTCGTCCTGATGGAAGTATACCAGAGCATTACTGTATCTGTGGATTCTCATAAACGTGCCTAACTCCCCGGAGGTAATTTTTCCCGGTCGACTAGACCTAGAGACCTAAGATGTTAACGTTATACATCTTTTCAACTAACCATAAACCATGTTAGAGCTTCCTGCCCCCTACAGGGAAGAGTCCTACTAGACTCTGGAAAAGTCTCGAAGAGTACATATACCTATGTATGAATACCAGGCAAGCTAATATAGTGGTCTCACCCTATATTAAGTAAAGCATAGTTTGTAAAGAACCACTGCGTCAATATGAAATATCGACCAGTTCTCCGCACAATACTTGTATTGGACAAAGGTTTATATCCGCATCGGAGGAAACTTGTAAAACCGCCACCGTCCCCTTCTGGGACGGAATCCTCCCGTTAAGGGAAAGCATAAACCAATGCAACATAGATTGCATAAAGGAACAAATCTATTAGAATTATCCCAGATAAAGTACATAGAATGAATGGTCAATTATACCAATAAATTGACACAGGTGAAGGAGACGCAAGGTTCTCAAGAACAAGTTTATTGACAAACAATAAATAGACAGGTTAACAACATATATATATATATATATATATATATATATATATATATATATATATATATATATATATATATATATATATATATATATATATATATATATATATATATATACATAAGAAGAGGATAACCCAAAACTTTAAGCATAAGTATGATAGTAAACAGAACTTGTTTATCTGAAAGAAAAAACATTATTGCCACTTTTAAGATACCGAGGTATCAAAGTCATAAAAGTCTGTATTACAAATCAATCAAATTAGCGTTAGAAAACGCTCGGCACACATGTCTGCACTTATGCTAGGTTCACCTTTGTAAATGGGACAGTCTATGTGGGCAACTCAGTGCCCTCACTTAGTTTGTAGTACCGTATGTAACTACAGACTCACCCTGGAATTGATCGTCCCAATTAAAACCACTGTTCCTCGCAGAGTTAAACAGTAGGGTTAACGACGCGACCCACTGCTACCACAGATCTCTTTAGTTCCTCTACTTGCTTCGCATAGTGGCGAAAGAACACTCTGGAAGACTTCCAGCCAGTGTATGAACGGAGATGTTCAAAATCCATACAATTAAAGAAATTTAAGGATGAGGCAACTTTCCTCGGATCGTGACCTGCGGGTGTACTGTCAGGATCCGCTCTGCGAATAAAATATGTGATTTTCGCTCTGAGTTGATTCAGAGATAAATTTGAGCCTGATGTTTCTCCCCTGAATAGTTGACCACCCTTGAAGTCTGAAGTTCTACGAAGATAGACCTTTAGGCATTCTACTGGACATAGAGATGCATCTTCTTTCAGAGGGCAGATTCTCCAGGGCCCCCACCTGTTGGTGGGTAACTCATTCTTGGCGAGAAACGTAAGATCCGGAAACAGGTTCAGTTCTCCCCCATCCAGGAACTGAACACGACCTGCCTCTCTCGAGAGGGCTACAATCTCACTAACCCTGGCCCCGGATGCGAGTTCAAATAGGAAAATAACTTTTTGTGTCAAATCCTTTAACGCACACTCCTCATTGCTCAACAGAGAAGCGAAATGAAGAACTTTGTCTAAATACCATGAAATGGGCTTTGGAGGTGCTGAAGGTCTGAGCCTAGCGCAGGCTTTCGGAACTTTATTAAAGATCTCGTTACCGAGGTCGACCTGGAAGGCATATAGAATGGGTTTTGTCAAAGCAGACTTTCACGCCGAAATCGTGTTAGCTGCCAACCCTTGACCATGGAGGTGGATGAAGAAAGATAAGCAGAAGTCTGTCGAGATCTCCTGCGGATTCTTCGCCTTGACAAAGGCCACCCATTTTCTCCAAGATGACTCATATTGCCTTCTAGTAGATTTGCACTTATATTCCTCTAGGAAGTCTATGCTGGCTTTCGAAATTCCGAAACGTTTTCTCACCGCTAGGGAGAGAAAATCATGAGCTGCAGGGTCCGGGTTTTCTGTAATGAAGTGCAGACAGTCGACTTCTGGACTCGCTGGGTCAGAACTGGATCTGGTAGCGGTACAAACTTCAGCCGTAGTTCCAATGCCAAGGGGAACCACACGCTGTTCGGCCACTTGTGGGCCACTATTGCTGCTACCCCCTTGAAGGATCTCAGTTTGTTGAGGACCCTCAACAGAAGGCTGTGAGGAGGGAACAGATAAATCCTGGACCATCTGTTCCAGTCGAGGGACATCGCGTCCACTGCTTCCGCTAAGGGGTCCTCGTACGGGGACACGTACAGGGGCAACTTCTTGTTGTCTTTCGTCGCAAAGAGGTCTATCTGCAGTTCTGGGACTTGATTCAGAATGAAGGAGAATGATCCTGCGTCTAAGGACCATTCCAACTCTATCGGTGTGAACCTGGATAGAGCGTCCGCTGTCACATTGCGGACTCCTTGAAGGTGAACTGCCGACAGGGACCACTTCTTCTTTTCCGCCAATCGGAAGATGGCCAACATCACCTGGTTGAGAGGTGGTGACCTCGATCCTTGTCGATTCAAGCATCTCACAACTACCTCGCTGTCCATCACCAACCTTATGTGGATCGAGTGACGCGGGGAGACTTTCTTTAAGGTAAGGAGCACTGCCATAGCTTCTAGAAAGTTTATGTGAAAGGTCTTGAATAGCTTGGACCAAGTCCCCTGGACTTTTTTCCGATGAGAGTGACCTCCCCATCCCTCCTTCGAGGCGTCTGAGTGAATCGTCACCGACGGGGGAGGTTGCTGAAGAAGAACCGACTTCTTTAGATGTCTGGCTTGGGACCAAGGCCTGAGAAGAGTACGTAGCCGAAGCGGAACTGGTCTTCTCAGATCTCTTCGCGCGTTTGATGCATAACTTCTCCAAACTCCGGTTGCATCCTTTAGCTGTGCTCTTAGCACTGGGTCTGTCACCGAAGCAAACTGGAGAGAGCTCAGTACCCTCTCCTGTTCGCATCTTGATATCCTTTCGGAATCTAGAAGTCTCTTGACAGAACCCCCTATCTCCTTCCTTTTCTTCGCCGGGATGGAGAAACGGTGTGACCTTAGGTCCCAGTGGATTCCCAGCCACTGGAACTTTTGAGATGGAGGAAGTCGAGACTTTTTTCTGTTGATCTTGAAGCCTAGATACTCTAGGAACTGGATCACTTGACTGGAAGCTTGCAAGCATTCTGTCTCGGATGCTGCCCACACCAACCAGTCGTCCAGGTAGGCTACTAACTGAATTCCCTTTAGGCGTAATTGTTTGAGAGCTACGCTCGCAAGCTTCGTTAAAATCCTTGGGGCTATATTTAGCCCGAAGGGCATGGCTCTGAAGGCGTAGAGTCTTCGTTGTAGCTTGAACCCTAGGTAGGGGGAGAGTCGACGGTTGATTGGAACGTGCCAATAGGCGTCCGACAAGTCTATGGAGACGGAATATGCCCTCTTGGGCAGTAAGGTCCTTATGTGCTGCAGTGTTAGCATCTTGAATTTGCAATTCACTATGAACTTGTTGAGTGGTGACAAGTCCAGAATGACTCTTGGGAACACAAAACAGCCTCCCTTGGAATTTGATGGACTTCACCCTTCGGATCACTTTTTTCTCCAACAGTTCTTGAATGTAATCCTTCAGAACGGGGATGGAGTGTTGGAAAAACCGAGGGCACGGGGGTGGAGTGCTGTACCAGCTCCAGCCCAGTCCGTTCTTGAGTAGGCTGTGGGCCCAGGGATCGAAGGTCCACCGATCCCGAAAATTCTGAAGTCTCCCTCCTACCGGCATCATCTCACTTGGACTGCCGTCCTGAGGTCTTGCCTCCCTGACTGCGATCACCCCTGAATCCCCTTCCCCTTGAGGGGCGCCTAGACGAGCCTCTGGCTACTCCTCTAGGCCTTGCTCGAAAGGAAGTAGACTGCCCTTCGAATGTTGGGGTGAATGCCGTGGACTGTGTCGACACGGCCTGGGGTACCCACTGAAATGTGGTCGGGGTTTGTGCCACCAACTGGGGCACTGAAGGCAATGGCAATTGCAGTTGGTGTTGCTGTTTAAGAGGCTTGGCTGGTCGAGACGGTAGCCTAGTCCTCATAGTCTTCCTCTTTGGTTGAGGACCCTCATCCGGGGAAGACTTTCTTTTGTTAGCCAGGCCCCACTTCTGGAGAAGGTTTCTATTCTCCGTGGCAGCCCTATCAACAACTTCTTTGACCAATTCGGTAGGGAAAAGGTCTTTGCCCCAAATGTTGGAGGAGATTAGCTTCCTTGGCTCGTGCCTCACCGTAGCCGAGGTGAACACGAACTCCCTACAAGCTCTCCTCGCCCTGACGAAGCCATAAAGATCCTTCGTCACTGTGGCCAGATGAGTCTTGGCCACTACCATGAACATTTCATGGACCTTGGGGTCACTTGCCATCGTCTCAAGAGTAGTCTGAAGAGACATTGAGGCAGCCAGTCTTTCTTTTGTCTCGAGCTCTCTCCGCAAAAGAAAGTCAGACAGCTTAGGGAGGTCCTCGCCGAACTGACGTCCGGCAAGATCAGCCTCCAACTTCCCAACTGAGAAGGTAAGATGGACGTCCTTCCAGTCTTTGTGGTCCATAGGCAGGGCCAGCGACAAGGGTTTACACTCCTCCAGGGAGGGGCAAGGCTTGCCGGCCTCGACTGCTTTTAGTACAGCCACAAATCCTTTCTGTAAAAAGGGGAAGGCTCTAGCAGGAGAGGACACAAAGGAAGGGAGCTTCTTACTCAATGCAGCTACCTTTGAGTTCGTGAAGCCCCTCTCTTTCATCGAGGATGAAAGCAAAGCTTGAGCCTTAGCATGGTCCATCACTATGACCTCCTTCCGCTCTGTCTCCTCCTTTGAAGCTGGTTCCTTCCTCAGCCGGACATAACAGTCCGGATATGACCCCTTGCTGGGCCAGAATTCCACCTCCTCTAGGGGAACTGAGCCCAACTTATCCGAGATGACGATCTTTCCAGTCGTCATCGGCATGTGCTCAGCATACCTCCATGGGTTAGCATCTGAGCACAAGGGAAGGTCTTTCACATTGAGCCTTTTCTGGTGCCCATGTGATGCTGCAAGTCTCTGCATCTGCAGTTCCATTGCAGCCGCCTTCTCCTGATTCTCCTTCTGCATTTGTTGGATCATTCCAACAATGGAGGAGAGAGCCTGTCCCAGCTCTACTTGGAGAGCGGCTGATGTTAAAGGAATAGGCTCCGGGATCTGAACCGGAGTAGCTGACACCTCGTCAACCTCTTCCTCTACAACGTCTGGGGCTTGAACTTCATCCTGGTCTTCTGCCAGGAGGTCTTCCTCCAGACGCTCGTCCACGTCAGACATCCGGTCATCCAACTGGATGTCTTGCATAGCGACCGCGACTTCAGCATCCACCTGGATCTGAACTTGGGGGATCTCCTCTTGAGGCTGGGGAATCACTGCATCAGCTGATGCCTTAGGGAAAAGATACGCCCTCATCTTCTCACTTGGAAGATAAGGTCCAGAGGTGTTCTTCTGGAAGCCCCTTACCCAGGTACGAAGCTTCTCCCTTGCTATATCCCTTGATTCCGCCGTCCTAGGGGAATCAAAGGCCTCAGTAATCAGGGTAGTGCACTCGGTACATACCTGAGGGTCCCAATACTGGAGATCACCCTTGGAGACAGCGCATGCTGCGTGCCTCCTACAAAACTCATGTCCGCAGAGGTTCTTCTCCTGTAAAGAGAAGAAATTTCCATGAGTATCAAGTGAACTATGTATCACTGGATATGCATAGTTTAGCATAACAATTCAGAAAGGAAAGACACACACTTGTGTTTCCTTCACAACCAATTGTTGCAGCCTTCCAGATAATAAAATCGAATGGTTAATCTCTTCTAGAATAACCAATGCAAAGTTTCCAGAGGAAACAGGTGGAACTCACACCTAAGCAATGATTTTAAAATCCTGGATAATAGACAAGAAAGAACTCACTTTCTTATCTGTAAGGCAACAGCAAAGGGCTGTGCAAGACAACACAAAAGTGTTAGAACACACAGTGCTGTACCAAAACTTATACTATAGTTTTCCTCTTACAGTATATGTTATACTGAAGAATACTGGTACAGTATAGAAGGTTATGTGCCGGCCGGCACACACCATAACTAGCTTTAAAGTATACTACTTAACAGCTATAAGGCGGGAGAACGCTGGTTCAAATGCATGTGCAGTAACTGCCGGCCGGCAACAGCCCATGTCGGCTACACAAGGTAGCACCCGGCTGCCGGCCACACTCCTGGCGACCGGCAGACAAGGGCTGACATTAGCCGGCTGGCAAAGGTACACAACCGATGCCAGCCAGCAGCAAAAGAACCAGAGGACTACGACTGCTCGGCTGCCGGCCAAATAGGCCGGAAGCCGGGTCGGGTACAGCACTAGAAGAAAACAGAATGGATGCCGGGATAAGAGCGTAAACAACCTCCAAGCCCAGCAATCCGAAAGAGTGCATATAAGGAAGGGGAGAATCTAATTCAGGCTTCCAGACCAATGCCGTCTGACTCACAGGCAGGCATGGCTGAGGGACCAAGGGAGGTCCGGGCAGCACTCAAGCAGAAGACCTTTGCCGGCCGGCAGACCCTGCCGGCCGGCAAAGGACTGAGTCAATTCCACATCCTAACCTATCCTAGGTCCAGATGTAGAATGACGTACAGTACTGTAATGGCTAGGCCATTACGGAGATAGAGGGGGAAGGGACAAAAGAGGGTCCTACCAACCTTGCTTTAGTGAAGGATCACCCACAGCCAAAGAAACTCATCTTAGCCTAAGGGAGATCCAAGGAGGGAGGCCAGCAATACTTGCCAGCTCCCAAAGAACCAAAGCAAGGAAGGTGTTGCTACTCCCAGGGAAAGAATCTTATCCTCCCACCGAGAACAGCAACAAGGACTAGTCTGCTAGATCACAAAAGAAGGAATCATCTTGTACAGAAACCTTCAGTAGTGACCTAAGGAGGCTAAGCCTCCTATGTCTGTGTCAGGCCAGCGAGGGAGACTCTACCCCAAGCCAGACGAACACAGACTCAGACTAAAAACTCTGTTGTTCTGTCCCACTCTGAAACCAGACTTACTGGAACAGGAAGGTACAGTAACACCCCAGTATAGTTTTATCGAAAGTTAATTCAGATAAACCACTTAGGGATAAGCCCAAGGCTTAAACAGAGGGAAAGGGATTGCATACCTTTTCCAAAGAAAAGAAAGCAACCGGGGAGTATGAAAAAGTATACCAAGGCTCCATAAGCAACTTAGCCTAGGCACCAAGAGAATCGATTACCTAAATCACCGAAACTCACTGGTATACTATCTTGGAAATATTCAACATAATCTTAAATGTATAAAAAACAGCCTAAAGCTTCAATAAAATTTTAATACACTCGGAAAACCAAAATCATGCAGAAAGTACTAGGACCAAACGACTAGGCTACATGGCCTAGCGTAGGCCAGAGTTGGCGAATACTTCGCCAAAATAATACTAAAGCACGAACGGAAATCCTATGTAACGCTAAATAGCTAAAATTTATTAAAGCAAAACAACCGGGAATGTCGCTCTGGCTAACTAAAACTCATACCTAGCGAGCGACAGCGTACATGACGCCTCCGGTAGGCTACGGCTCTTGTAACAAAGATTAATTCTATTAATCACTTAAAAATTTACCAAGAGCCTACATTTATACATAAAAGAAATGGTACTCAACTTATCAGAGGCCGACGAAGTTGGAAAAGCCATGAAAAGCTGAATAAATCCAAGATTTGCGAGAAACACAGGAAAAAACACCGAGTTGTTAAGCTACGCAAAAAGGAATGCAGATGGCACCAGGATTGGCGCCAGGCACGCTTACGAAACTGGAGAAGAGGGAGCCTTGGGAGCGGCTCCCCCTTTTTCTTCCACGTTTTCGTTTCTTGCCAATTGACCCCTCGATGTGTTATCTCTGTTTGGGGTACAGATTGCCATGTGGTGTGTCAAGAATACGTCCTCTGATATGTCGCGATATGCCTTTCATTAGGGATATTCGCTCCAGGAGTTAGAATTCTGGGTACCTTAAGGTAAATTCTCTGGGAATATCGCCGTAGTTGTAATATACCCTAGGAAGCTACCCTATAGGAACTTTCATCAGGACGACATGGCTTGAGCCCAAAAAAGCTTTACAGCAAAATCTGTGCTAAGAAAAGCCATTTAACAAAAATGCTAGTCTCCAAAACCTCAATCTAAATAAGCTATTCGACGTTATCCGAAGTGAAAAAGTTATTCACCAAACGCCCAAGCTAAAAAAAGCCATTCTACAAACCCAAACTAAAAAGGGTTTTTAACAAAGGCCTAAGCTAAAAGAACTATTCAACAAACACAATATAAAAAAATGTATTCAAGAAAACACAAAGAAAGAAAAGATATTCACCAAAAACCCAAGTGACGTTTAGCAATTTGTCCAATCTTTGATCTTTCACTGAAGGAACGCAACCAAGACCTCTTTCTGTAGTTCTTGAACGCAACCGTCCACGAAGCGTTCCGCTACCTTGGGACTCTTTTCATACGTATCTTAAGCTAATGGCCTTTCCTACGGCAGAAATTATAGTTATCTAGAGATAGGTTCAAGTTCGTTCGTCTACGTCTAAGGAATCATTACTTCAGTAATTACAGTATGGAATTATCTGATTTATATATCTTTATATCTGGTGTATGTGTCAGAGTAACATGAATGGCATAAAACAGATCACAAATGGTAAAATAGGAAACTGGACTAGCATCACAGAAATGACACGATACACAGAAAAAAAACTATAATGCAATAAAAAAATAGACCTTAAAGAAAAAACCTTGGAAAAGTTAGATAAATATTGTTTATCTAGACCCAATCCAGAAGGTTATAAAGAAAATGAAGGGTTAACAAGAATAAATCTGAAAATAAATATGAAAAACAAGGCAGAATTAGCATAAAATAATGACGAAAAAGTTTATATTAAAGGGCAATAAGTGCCGAAAATAGTCTCTATAAAAATACATAATGAAATTAAGCTGATTGAGAACGAAAACTCTTTAAGAAGTATAGTCAAACACAAAAATATAGAAAATAACCAAAGCCAGACAGAATTGTGGGCGATATTCTGAGCCGTATCTTGTGGCTGAACTGACGAGTCCTTGGCTTGTCTTTCACTGCTTGCTTTTCTGAGTCCTCATTAGCCAGTTGCACAGACAGAGTTTTCCTCGACGACCAAGAATTGTGGTAAAGTTAAGTTTAGATTACTTCGCAGCTGATTTGAAAGTGGGAAGTTAGTCTTAGTTACGAGTTATGTACATGCTTGTGCAACTGCTTGTACGCTTTATTTGAGGAACTGTCGATCATTGTCGAACTTCATTGTGAGGTGTAGTAGCTTGTCATTCGTGGGGTAATGGTAAGTGTTCATGACATTTTGTTAGTTTTATTGTTTGCTATAGTCAGGATTTTTGTCTCTGGATATGGCAAACGCTTGGGTTGTTTCAAAGGAAAATTATGGACCAGGACATTTCTTGTCTGTTCTTGGGGAGCTATATTGTCGTTAATATAGTTCACAGTTTTTGTTAGTCATCTCCGACGCTTGCTGGCCTTTGGTCTTATTCGTAATTGTTCATGCTTTCAAACTTGGTGGGTATTTAGTGTTCACAAGTAGGTTCGATAAAGGCTTCCATTTAATCTGCGGCAATTGGTGTAGTATTCTCTCTTAATTTTGTGATTTTGTCCTAACTACTGTGCGGTATCTAGCATTGCTGAAATTAGCTTGTACAAGGTGTTAAAAGTCGTTTACTGGGATTTTAGGTTATTACTGGGCTGCCGGGTTGTATATTTATATCCGAGTAATCGTTAAATGTTTTTTAAACTTTTCTATGGATATAACTTATTTCAACTTTTAATATTTAAGAAATGTTCTGTCTTTAATATGGTTAGCTTGTTTTTGTCAACTGCCTTATATCTGTTTGGCTAGAAACCTAAGCAGAACTTAAATTTTGTCAAGTGTCAAATTTGTCTTGGTTCACCAAAAGTGTAAGTAAAATTTGATATTATATGTTAATTTTGACATTCTCCAGCATAACTTTATTGGATCGTATATTTATTTAATATCAAAGGAATTTTGTTAGTGTAGCTTAACTAAACTAAAACTGAACTTGCTGTCAATTTCAACATTTGGGCTAATCTAAAACTTAATTTTTGTCATTTAATATTTTACGTAATTTGAACTAATATGAATGTAGTACTGGACAAAAGGAAAGTGTAAACGGAATTTCAGTAAATTGAACTGCTGGCACAATTGAATTTTCAGAGTAATGAAATTCAACCTAGTTTTAGGGTTCACAAGTCAAGATTTAGGAGTTTGCACACTTCATTGTAATATTTTCACTACCTAAGCACTAGGAAACTAGAAAAATCTGTGCTCTTGCTGGTATTCATATTTCAGAACTTGGTCATTTTTCAGCCTCTAGTAGTTTTAAAATATAATAGTTTTAAACTAATTACCATATGGGTTTCAACTACGTTCGCATTTAATTAAGAGCATTTTTTTTTTTGCTGAGTTTCATATTAGAGTTTAGGTGTATAGTCTTTTATTTGAACTTTAAATGTTAAACTTGGTTACTGTCGTTCTTTCTCTAAAATTTAAGAATGGTTTCAAATGGATGAACAGCAGGCTTAGTTAAGTTGAAATTTGTTTTAAAGGGTTGAATAGAGAATAAGCTTGAGTTTTTTAACCATCAGATTATTACTGTTAAGCGAAAGTTTGAATGTTAGCGAGCATTTAAACATGGATCAAGCTCAATAGGATAGTGTACATGAAATGTATGAGAGATTGTTAGAGTGCTATTTTCAATATTTGTATTTCTATAAAATCCACTTTTTCCGGGGTGGCTGTTGCCACGAAGGCAAAGGTGGACTAGGGTTGCCCATGGTAGACTTAAGTCTACCATGGACATCCTGAAAATATCTACTTCATAATCTTTCCTTTAGACTTCAATAGTTAATTTTAGATGAACTTCAGACTTAGATATCACGGTAGGCCCCGATAGCGTATATCTGTAATCAATTTTTCACTGCTTCAGAAAATTAAGATGGTTGGCTTGCCAAAACTTTTAATTTTTCTATTAATATAATTTCTTTTGGTTTCTCTTAGGCTATTGTATGTTATGAAGTTTTGAGTGATACTTACTGGGGCCAGATTAATCGGATTTCAGTACCATAGTTTTTCAATATTAAACTTACCCGATAATCATGTAGCTGTCAACTCCGTTGCCCGACAGAATTCTATGGAGGGATACGCCAGCTATCACAATACTAGAAGGGGGTGTACTTACCAGCGCCACCTGTGGCCAGGTACTATAGTACTTCTTGTTGACACCTCCTCAATTTTTCCTCTGTCGTGCTTCCGGCAAGACGTTCTGGGATACGCTTATGATCTTCGAGTATTTTCACGGCTTTTGGTGAAGTATTCTCTCAGATTTCGGCTGTCGCTTTACTGGAAAACTTCTATATTAGCTTAGATAGCTATTATTTAGTCCTGATTTAACGGTTAACGATCTTTTGCTTGATTTTGAAACCCCACTTGGCTAACTCTTTTGATTCAAGATGTCTGACATTTCACAAGCCCCCACCCATAGACGATGTAGGTCTTGTAATAGGCGTATTCCGAAGGCCTCGGTAGATCCTCACACCGCTTGTTCTGACTGTAGGGAAAGGCCCTGTCAGTTAGAAGATCGATGTGAGGAATGCGCCGGACTTTCGGAACTTGATTTTGTCCGTCTTCTTAAGTATTCAACCAAGTTAGAGAGAGAGAGAGTTAGGAGGAGTTCTTCTCACTCTTCACTTTTTTCCTCACCTCATGATCCCCTACCTTTTCCTACCCCTGTAGTGGCTACCCCCGAACCTACTATTTGCCCTCAGCCTGATATGTCTGTTGTTTTGCGTGCCATTCAGGCCTTAGGCGATAAAGTAGAGTCAGTGGTTAATGATCATAAGTCTCTTATGGCCGAAGTCAAGGAACTTAAGGTCAAGAGTGCAGTGGGTGGAATTAGTGCCAGTTCTGTGACGAGTGCTAGTGTCAGTGCAGTGCCAAGTGCTAGTGTCAGTGTCAGTGTGGTGCGTGAGGATACTTCTGTGCATGCCAGTCGTCCTCCCAGTCCGGGACCTCTTGCAAGCTCCCAAGCCCAGGGGAGAAGCAATGTCGAAGGGCAAAAGGGTTCGGCAGGCCTTGATCGGCGCACAGAAGTATCCTCGGTGGTTGCGGGCGTGTCTTCCAGAGACCGTCACTCCCACCTGCAGACGATTGAGCCCGTCTTTTACTCGTCTGCTGAGCAATTGTCAGGGAAGAAACGCTGGACTCAGGTCTCAAGACCACTCAAACGCAGAGTCCAGACCTCAGGAACTCAACCGGGCTGCAGTCATTGGATCAGCTCTGACTCGCCGCAGTCATCAGTTGAATGCACTCCGCCTAAGAGGAGTAAGGTTCTGCCACAACAGAGCTCTGCTGTTAAGGCTTTACCTCAGCAGACCTTAGTGTCTGCCAACCCCAAGTTGACTCTACTGCAGTCCATGCAGTCACAACTTGCGGTCCTGATGCGTGAGTGTCAGGCTGAGCAGGTTACGCCTCCTCCTGCGATCGCTCCGCCTGACCGCAGTACTGCCTGCCAGGCGTACGATGTTGAGGCTCCTCAGGATACCTTACCACGTTCTGAGTTTACTGTTTCCAGTGGTGTGCAGCTCCCTCCGCCTTCCTTAAGGCAACCTCAGCAATGGGAACAGGATGCTTATACCTTACTTCCTCCGCTTCCACTTGCAGTTCCACCAGTGAGGCAACACTCTCTTGAGGTACAACAACCTCTCCCATCCATGAGTCAGTCTCTTCAGCTCTCGCTGCAGCGAGCTCAACCCTCCTCAAGGCAAGCACAACACCTTAGCCTTGCGCCTCAGGAGCCTCAACTCGCGAGACAATTACTGTGTTCTGCGCAGCCACTACCTCATCGCTCACAGCTCACACCTCAGGAACCTCAACTCGTTCCTCAGGAACTTGCTACTGCGCATCCGCCAACCACTCAGCAAGCGCAACCCTTGAGTTCAGACACTCATGCTAGGAGTCAGCCTCCTCCACCCATGCGCCTACCTTCTGCTACTTCTTTTGTTCAGCCTTTGCAGTCTGAGCCTCAGGTGTTCCCTCAACAAACTCTTGAAGAGGAAACCACTAATATTGTTGTTCCAGCTCGTGCTGATTCTGCTGTTCAGCATACCTTACCGATCTCTTCGCTACACTCTGGTGATGAGGCGTCTGATGATGAGGCGGCACACCTGGATCCCTCATCAGACGTGGATGAATCAAAGTCTTCTCCACCTTCTATTGACTTTCGTAAGGTCTTGGCTCTGTTTAGGGAGGTATACCCAGACCACTTTGTCTCTGCTATCCCCCGCTCTCCGCCATCTGAGTTTTCGCTGGGCATGCAGCCAGCTAAGTCTACTTATACTAAGCTAGTCCTAGCAAGGTCCTCTAAGAGAGCATTAAGGATCTTAGGGGAATGGTTGCAGACTAAGCAACACCTTGGAAAGACTTCGTTCATGTTTCCTCCGACTAAGCTCACTTCTAAAGCGGGCGTTTGGTATGCCACAGGAGAGGAACCAGGCTTGGGAGTACCTGCCTCTGCCCAGGCTGACTTCTCAAGTCTGGTAGACTCGCCTCGTAGAACAGCAATGAGGCGCTCTAAGGTTTGCTGGACCTTCTCAGACCTTGATCACTTCCTGAAGGGTGTTTTTAGAGCATTTGAGATGTTCAACTTCCTAGACTGGTGCCTGGGGGCCCTCAGCAAGAAGACCTCCCCTGCGGACAAGGATTCTGCCATGCTATTAATGTCCTGCATGGATAAGGCCATTAGAGATGGATCTGGCGAGCTTGCTTCGATGTTTGTGTCAGGGGTTCTTAAGAAAAGGGAACAGCTATGTACCTTCCTTTCCTCCAGCATCACACCTTGTCAAAGGTCTCAACTCCTTTTCGCTCCGCTCTCGAAGTTCCTCTTCCCCGAAGAGCTTGTTAAGGACTTGTCTGCTGCCCTGATACAAAAGGACACACATGATCTTGTGGCCTCATCGGCGCGTAAGACTAAGGTTGCTACCTCAGTCCCCAGGACTTATCGCACCCCAGTGGCTGATACTCCTGCTACGAGGTTCATACCGCCCTTTCGTGGTAGAGCCCCCAGCCGAGGAAGCTCCCGTCCAGACTCTTCCAGGAGCAAGTCTAGGAAAAGTTCCAAGGCTTCTAAAGGAAAAAACTGACTCTCCGCATCTCCAGACAGCAGTAGGAGCCAGACTCAAGATCTTCTGGCAAGCCTGGGAAAAGAGGTGCAGACGCCCAATTCTGTCAGTTGGCTGAGGGAGGGTTACAGGATACCATTCTTCCGCAAACCCCCTCTGACCACATCTCCCATCAACCTCTCTCCCAACTACAAAGAAGAGGACAAGAGGCTAGCGTTGCACCAGGAGTTGTCGCTCCTTGTACAGAAGAAGGCAGTGGTTATAGTCCGGGACCATCAATCCCCGGGCTTCTACAACAGTCTCTTTCTGGTGGCCAAGAAGACAGGAGGTTGGAGACCGGTGCTGGACGTCAGCGCGCTCAATGCGTATGTCACCAAGCAGACGTTCACGATGGAGATGACGAAGTCGGTCCTAGCAGCGGTCAGGCAGGAGGACTGGATGGTCTCGTTGGACCTGAAAGATGCCTACTTTCACGTTCCTATTCATCCAGACTCCCAACCTTTCCTGAGATTCGTTTTTGGAAAGGTTGTCTACCAATTCCAAGCCCTGTTTTTTGGCCTAAGCACAGCTCCTATGGTGTTCACGCATCTGATGAGGAATATAGCAAAATTCCTCCACTTATCGGACATCAGAGCCTCCCTTTACTTAGACGACTGGCTGTTGAGAGCCTCCACGAGTCGTCGCTGTCTGGAGAGTCTCAACTGGACTTTGGACTTAATCAGAGAACTGGGTCTGTTAGTCAACATAGAAAAGTCTCAGCTCATTCCCTCCCAATCCATTGTGTACCTGGGAATGGAGATTCGGAGTCGGGCTTTTCCATCGGCCCCAAGGATAAGCCAAGCCCTAGATTGCATCATGAGCATGCTGAAGAGGAGCAGTTGCTCGGTGAGACAGTGGATGAGTCTCGCAGGGACCCTTTCATCGCTGGCTCTGTTCGTCGAGCTAGGGAGACTCCACCTCCGCCCTCTTCAATTCCATCTTGCAGCTCATTGGGACAAGGGTTTGACTCTCGAAGCAGTCTCTATCCCAGTCACCAAAGAGATGAAGACCACTCTCTTGTGGTGGAAGACCAATCTCCTTCTCAGGGAGGGCCTATCGTTGGCTATTCAGACCCCCAATCTTCATCTCTTCTCAGATGCATCGGACTCGGGCTGGGGTGCGACCTTGAACGGAAGGGAATGCTCGGGAACGTGGAACGAGGAACAGGGAACGCTCCACATCAACTGCAAGGAGCTACTAGCAGTTCATTTAGCCCTGCTGAACTTCAAGTCCCTCCTGCTAGGCAAGGTGGTGGAGGTGAACTCAGACAACACCACAGCCTTGGCTTACATCTCCAAGCAAGGAGGGACCCATTCGAGGAGCCTATACGAGATCGCAAGGGACCTCCTCATTTGGTCAAGAAGTCAAAACCTCACTTTAGTCACGAGGTTCATTCAGGGCAACATGAACGTCTCAGCAGATCGCCTAAGCAGAAGGAATCAGGTCATTCCCACGGAATGGACCCTCCACAAGAGTGTGTGCAACAGACTTTGGACCTTGTGGGGTCAACCTACCATAGATCTGTTTGCCACCTCCATGACCAAGAGACTTCCGCTGTACTGTTCCCCAGTTCCAGACCCTGCAGCAGTTCATGTGGATGCTTTTCTGCTGAACTGGTCCCATCTCGACCTTTACGCATTTCCACCGTTCAAGATAATAAACAAAGTCCTTCAGAAGTTTATCTCGCACGAAGGGACACGGCTGACGCTGGTTGCTCCCCTTTGGCCTGCAAGAGAATGGTTCACAGAGGTACTTCAATGGCTAGTAGACGTCCCCAGGACTCTACCTCTAAGAGTGGACCTTCTACGTCAACCTCATGTAGACAGGTTGCACCCAAACCTCCACGCTCTTCAGCTGACTGCCTTCAGACTGTCGAAAGATTCGCTAGAGCTAGAGGCTTTTCGAAGGAGGCAGCCAGCGCGATTGCCAGAGCAAGAAGGGTTTCCACTCGTAGAGTCTACCAATCTAAGTGGGAAGTCTTCCGGAGCTGGTGTAGAGCCAATGCAGTATCCTCTACCAATACCTCTGTGACCCAAATAGCTGACTTCCTTTTACATCTTAGGAATGAGAGATCCCTTTCAGCCCCTACGATTAAAGGGTACAGGAGTATGTTGGCTTCAGTTCTCCGCCACAGAGGTTTGGACCTTTCTTCCAACAAGGACCTTCAAGACATCCTTAAGTCTTTTGAGACTTCTAAAGAGCGTCGTCTATCCACTCCAGGCTGGAACCTAGACGTAGTCTTAAGGTTCCTTATGTCACCTAGGTTCGAACCTCTCCAGTCAGCTTCCTTCAAGGACCTTACCCTCAAGACTCTTTTTCTCGTCTGCCTTGCAACAGCTAAGAGAGTCAGTGAGGTTCATGCCTTCAGCAAGAACATTGGTTTCACGACCGAATCTGCAACATGTTCTTTTCAGCTCGGATTCTTAGCTAAGAACGAACTTCCTTCACGTCCTTGGCCTAGATCGTTTGAAATACCTCCAACATGGTAGGTAACGAACTAGAGAGAGTTCTTTGCCCTGTCAGAGCTCTCAAGTATTATCTTAATAGGTCTAAACCTATTCGAGGACAGTCAGAAGCCTTATGGTGTGCCATCAAGAAACCTTCGAGGCCCATGTCCAAGAACGGGGTTTCGTATTATATAAGGCTTCTGATTAGAGAAGCCCATTCTCACTTAAAGGAGGAAGACCTTGCATTGCTGAAGGTAAGGACCCACGAAGTAAGAGTCGTAGCTACTTCGATGGCCTTTAATAAAAACCGTTCTCTGCAGAGCATAATGGATGCAACCTATTGGAGGAGCAAGTCAGTGTTTGCATCATTTTATCTTAAAGATGTCCAGTCTCTTTACGAGAACTGCTACACCCTGGGACCATTCGTAGCAGCGAGTGCAGTAGTAGGTGAGGGCTCAGCCACTACATTCCCTTAATCCCATAACCTTTTTTAACCTTTCTCTTGAATGCTTTTATTGTTGTTTTTATGGTTGTTACGGTAGGCTAAGAAGCCTTCCGCATCCTTTTGATTTGGCGGGTGGTCAATTCATTCTTGAGAAGCGCCTGGGTTAGAGGTTGTGTAGAGGTCCTTTAGTAGGGGTTGCAGCCCTATATACTTTAGCACCTTTGAGTTGATTCAGCCTCCAAGAGGAACGCTGCGCTCAGTAAGGAAGACGAACTTAAAAAAGAGGCAGAGTAACGGTTCAATTCGACTTCCTTACCAGGTACTTATTATTTCATTGTTATTTGAGATAACTGTTATATGAAATATGGGATACTTAGCTATCCTTTAATCTTGTACACTGGTTTTCACCCACCCCCTTGGGTGTGAATCAGCTACATGATTATCGGGTAAGTTTAATATTGAAAAATGTTATTTTTACTAGTAAAATAAATTTTTGAATATACTTACCCGATAATCATGATTTAATTGACCCTCCCTTCCTCCCCATAGAGAACCAGTGGACCGAGGAAAAATTGAGGAGGTGTCAACAAGAAGTACTATAGTACCTGGCCACAGGTGGCGCTGGTAAGTACACCCCCTTCTAGTATTGTGATAGCTGGCGTATCCCTCCATAGAATTCTGTCGGGCAACGGAGTTGACAGCTACATGATTATCGGGTAAGTATATTCAAAAATTTATTTTACTAATAAAAATAACATTTTGGGAGATTACCAAAAGGTAGTCTTAAAATTCTAAGCAGTACTCTGTTGTTATTGCAAGGTTAGACGGGGGTGGGCGGCTTGACAGCTTAACGAACGTAGTCTTGAATGTAGTTTTTTTTTTTTTTTTTTTTTTTTTTTGTAATGGCGGAGCAATAAACTTTATTGATTTTGCTTTTCAGTGATTTTAAAAGTTAGAAATTAAAATCATACTAGTTTCTAACGCACTAGTGTACTTAAATTTCTCGAAAGCTACTAGAGAAATAATTTGTCATCTTTCTTCCCTTAAGTCAGTTTATAACTTCCTACCATGTTATTTTTAAAGGTATTAGATTAATGTTCGACATATCAAATTGTTCTCACTTTATACATACTTTATCACGATATATAGTATACGCTGTTATAGTTATAAGTCTTGGCAGATACCATTTCTACTTTGAGGTTGAAATGTTGGGTCTTTTAAATCATAGGTTAAAATCTTGTAAGATAGTTTAGAAGATAGACAACCACACCGGATTAATGATTCTAACTGTCAAAGGTTTTATTGTGGCGAAAGTAGTCGAAATTGTTGTAAGCCTCTTTAAGGGTAAAGCTTTAGTATTGGTTTCGAAATGCATTAAATAGTTCGGCTTCATTTTAGTTATTACGGAAGCTTTTAATAAAATTTGTAGCAGTGACTACAAACTGCTAAATACACAAAGCATTTAATTTGACTTTAAATTTAACGAGGTGTAAGAACTGATAGTAGCCTTAAAGTTTATTTGGTGGAGTACTAAATAGTGCCTTCAGTATTTTAACCTAAACTCTTATTAAAACAGGCTGAATGCTAAAACTGTAATGATGCAAGGTTAACGGCTCTGCTGAGGTCAACTGCTCTGGCCTGTCTGTAACTTGTCTGCGCAAACAATTCGGAAGGCAGTACGCTTACGCTGGGAAAACCTGGCTAATTGTTTATGGATTAGCAACCTGCAGATGCAAGGAAAAAGTACCAATTAACTAGTTTCCTACACTAAAGAAAACATAATCTGGCAACGGGATTTCCTCCTAGAGCAGTCTAGGTTATCTGGCTACGTGGTTACCTGCTCTACTGACAGCTCCCACCCGTTAACCAAGCTACCAAAGTTGTACTGGAGCATTGAAGGAACTATCATAGAAACTGCCGTTCGGATGAAATGATGGGTAATGAATACATCGGTGACATGACATAGCTACAGTGGTGCAGCAGTCTGGGTGGAGTTAAACTTCCGTAATCTTTATCTTTAATTTATGATTGCTTCAAATCTTGTAACTTAACCTTTTTTTATATAAATGCATTTTTGTTTTTAAATTTTATAACCTTTATAGAAGAAAAAGAAAGTTGTTACTTTACTAACTTTGTATTACATAACCTTGCAGCATATGTGTCAAGGTAGTTTTGTCAAGGGTGCTAGTTTTGTCAAGGGTGATGTTACTTAATATTTTATACTTAACGCTAATTCATTGTGTATTGAAACTTTTGATATTGTTTGGTATATTGTGGCACACACCACTTAGGGGTTAATGTAAAGCTTAGTTTCTTCAAGCAATTTGATTAACAAAACTCATGGATACAGTAGTCTTAATCGTACTTAGATATGCAGTATAAAAATATTTATGGTATAAAAATATTTGTGCAACTTTAATAAATATAAACTTTTAGACAAATCTTTAGATCCAGTTTAAAAAGTGTAAAAATTGTTTATTACTACTGAAGGTATTTTTGTTCCCATAGTATTCAGTAGCAATATCTAGAAAATGAAAATTGAATGTTTGAAAATTAAAGGTAAATACTTAATACAAAAACTAAAGGTGGTATCTACCTGAATTCCGAACAATAAATTAACCTACTGTAGCTAATAAAAAAAAACAAAAAAAAAAATAAACTAACCAAACTGCTTGTAGCAATCATGGTAGCTAGATTCTAGCGAAGTGAAACAAACTTCCTGTACCTATAATGGTAGTAAGAAGCTAGTAGTGGGTGTTGAACACGAAAACTGCCTGTAGCACTTAGTATCAAGAGATACCAGGGAGTGTGTGGACTATACTGTGGTACTTGTCATTGAAATAGAAATTATATGCATTAAGATTTTACTTAAGTTCCTAAATTGAATGTAGAACTTTAGTAACTACATGAGGGCCTGTTCACACTGACATGGCTGATGGGCAAACAATGCCACATCCCATTGGGTGTCGATAATAAGGATTAGGTCAGATGGATTGTAGCCCACGATCTTGACTCGTTCAGTGGTCAAATACTGGCGTGCAAAAAAAAATTACGCGGCGGACACCAATGCTTGTACATTAATTACCTAAGGATAATAATGAGGTATAAAGTTTGCAAGTAGCTTGTTCAGGCCACATGTCGCCTTATACATTAAAGTATCTCATTA
>NC_090731.1:24561380-24573880 GCF_036898095.1 Palaemon carinicauda | reverse complement strand
GATCACAGCATAAAAGACAAAAATAAATAAATTAAAAAGAAAAAAAATGACCATACCTGGCAGAAATATCACGAGATATTCGATATTGTGCTTTCCTTGCTTCTTTTACATTCGTTCTTCAGAGGAAAGTGTCACAGTGTTGCTGACGTATCGGGTTTTCATCAGATATGTAAAAAAGATATTCTCTTTGAGAGAGAGAGAGAGAGAGAGAGAGAGAGAGAGAGAGAGGGAGAGAGAGAGAGAGAGAGAGAGTGTTTCATCTTGAACAATAACAGATTAGGCTAACGGTATGCAGAATTGATAATGCCTTCTATTAAAGGTTTAAAGGTCGCTCATGAATGGCAGGGGTAAGGGACTGACGATGCCCTAGCTAGCAGGACAATGCCTTAGAGACTAACCTCATATACATATGATCAACGGCCAAGCTAGGACCAGGAAGGACCAGGAAATGACTGTTGATGACACAGCAGGTAGACCTACACTCCTACAGGCTCCCTGTAAACCTGCCCCCACCATCTTAGCTCACAAGGATTGTAAGGTTACAGACATACAAGAACTATCGAACTTGAGCGGGACTCTAACCCCAATCAGGCATTTCGCTGGGCGGGACGTTTCCAATAGGCCACCACAACTACGCTGTTTGGCACAAATGATTGATTCATAATTCCTACACAGATAAATGAAGATAGAGCGAGAATTATGCTGAATTATTATTGCTATAAATTACCGAGGCTTATATAAATGTATATAGTGGTTTCTGTCGACAACTAAATCAAAGGTCTCAACTCATCCAACCTTTGCGCACAGGTCATTAAAACTTGGCCATCTGGAGACTGACCTTTATTCCACCCGGTGGCAATTCTTAACTATCTGTGGCACCGAAGACCCAAAATAACTGTGGAAACCTCATCCCAATTACTATCCTCCTCCTCCTCCTCCTCCTCCTCCTCCTCCTCATCCTCATCCTCATCTTCCTCCTCCTCCTCCTCCTTCTGCTTCCACACCACTTAGCTTTTATTGCATTAGTTTTAGCTAGTTGTGGAGCGTAAGGTAATCTATTTGTTTTCTAGTTTATTATAACTGCATGCCTGACGGGACGAGTATTATTTTTAATTACAAAACAATTTTCATGATAATTAAGAGCCAGGACGTTGTGGTGATAACGCTATTATCTCGCATTAGCTCTTAATTGTTTGGAAAATTACTTTGGTTAAGTTATTTTATTTGACTCCACACACTAACACCACTCCCTCTCCCATCCCTCTACCCACCAGACATGCAGGTCATGAGAATGATCAACAACTGTGGAAAGCCTCACACAAATAACGAGGCCCTTCCCTACAGTGGACAATCTGGCAAAGAATGAGGCCTTCAGGCCCCCATTTCCGAAATGGAAAGTTTATCCCGTGATTTACTAACACTATTCATAAGAGCGCTATTAAATTCAATTATATCGCAATCCATTAAATGAAGGTAATTTGAAAGCCCGGTGTTATATTATATTCATAACTTGGATAAATCCAGACTGCACTACCGTGGAGCTGGTTGTATATTCGCCGGAAATTAATTACTCGGCAATTATTACGTATACATAGATGCCATCGCGCACATAACATCACAAAATACAGACAGTGTCCTTATTTCATGGACACTATGGTCTCTCAGTATCGTAATGATGAGAGAAAGTAAATAATTTGTCAATATATTGTTTATATACTATCTGTACGATAAAACGCTTTATTAAAAGCAAAATTGCCGCGTGATTTCATGTTGGTATTTTTAGACATCAAAGCAAAAGGATAATTTGATAGTACTGAATTCGACCCAGATTGCCAATCAAATCTCCCTCGCTCATTACTCTCAGGCTGATATAAATTTTATTTTTGGCTGGGAAAAAAAATCGAAGAGTCATTATTTCATTATACGTGATACACACAATCGAGGTCGTATGTATTCTTTCTTTCCCAATAATGTTGCCCATTATCTCCCAGACATCCATTAAAGAACACGGAAAAGGTATAGAAACTACTGGAATTTGTATCTATCGATTAATAGTTGCATTGATTCACCTAATGGAAACACATTCACCTGAGAGATAGATTTGGAGTATATTTTGTTGATTTGCAAAGAGGTTTATGATATTTTTTCTTAATAAAAAGCTCAACATCTACTGTAAATTAGTGGTTTTATTTCTTACAGGTGATATTTTTTTCATTTGGCTGATACTCTTGTATTGAAAAAAAGTGTCAATGTTAGAGGAATTACATGCACGGAAACTTTGAAAATATCTTCAAGCATAATTTCAAACATGTCTTATTGAAAATTATAGAACAGTATACCAGGACTATAGCCACAAACAAATTCTATTAATTACATGGATATAGATATTTTATCTATTATAGCTTCTGTAAGCCACTTCTGTATAAAACATAGATTGTCTTCACACAAGCAAATCTATCCTTTACAACTCTAAAATTATTGCCATAGAGGATTTAGAAAATTTATTTAAACTTCTAAAGGCTAAAAATAGGAGCATTGAGAAATACGGCTGTCTTTTGAGGAAAATATATTTTTTTTTTTTCTGAATTTTATAACTATAATTTATAATCAATGCAAAGATATGATGAGAAAATTTCATTCCAGTTATAAAGAGGAAAACGTACTAGCCATTAAAAATATGAATACTTTTATATGATAAATGCTGATTTTACAATAAAATTGTGTTCACTGGAAGACCTCTTCAAGATTAACAAAACAAGGCAATATGTCCCCTTTAAAAATGCTTATCCAACGCTTTAAAAGATTTATAGGATTATAATCAATAGAATGGAAGGTTTATAGGTAGTTGGTACGATTAATTCTCTCTCTCTCTCTCTCTCTCTCTCTCTCTCTCTCTCTCTCTCTCTCTCTCTCTCTCTCTCTCTCTCTCTCAATTACAAAACAAAAAACTTTCTGTATATCGGAGCCAAGTTGCCCAATGTACTTATCGAATGGAAATCAGACCCAGATTTCAAGGTTATATGGGACTCAGGATTACTGTCATAGGGGAAGATTGTAGGGCACCAGAAATACAATTTCGTTGGTGTTATCAGCCATGGCCGATCTTGAGGTAATAGACTTTTTTTTCTCAGAGCTACAACAATTTAATGTTGGTTGGCATTAAATATCAACACATTTTGAAATTGGTACCGATTACAAGTTCTTTCCTTATTTATGGTTAAATGATCACTAAGGCTCTTAAGTAGATAAAACTCATCTGGCAGAAATCAATTGATAATGATGAGTAAGTTTCCCTTGAGATATATGGTTTCCTTTGAAAGCATCTCGTGAAACAGGTTACTTAATTTTCCGTTGATATAGCTTTAATTACTTAGATGAATGAGATTTGTTGAATATTATAAGCTGGTTAGTCCTGATATTGATTATTCTTAAAAAAAAAAAAAAAAAAAAAAAAAAAAAAAACAGAAATTGATATAAGTATGGATAGGATGAAGGTTTGGGATTGATTCAAAATAAGATTTCCGTTTAAATGAATACCAGTAAACGTTATAAAACAATGAAAGAATGTTTGGGTAAAGGGCCACAGAGAGAGAGAGAGAGAGAGAGAGAGAGAGAGAGAGAGAGAGAGAGAGAGAGAGAGAGAGAGAGAGAGAGAGAGGAAATGAAGAGCATTACGTTGAAAATATCGTCCTTGATACGACTTAATCTGAAGGTGACCAAAATCTTTTTCCAGGGTGGATTCAGTGAAAGTTTTGCGAAAAGAAAGGTGGCGGTTTATATACATACATAGTCCATGAGCCTGGTCTCAAAATTTGGCCCTTGGTACCATTTTGGGGCAGGAAATCTCATAGTGATTAACTGAAAGACCAATGTCTATAGTCTTCAAAAATGTATGATAGCATTCTATATCTCTTTGCCTTCCTTGTGTTATCAATCGTTTTTTATATATGACATATGATTTTTGCCGGCGTGACTTACAGGTGATTTTTGTTTCCTGCGAGCTAGTCCATTAATATTATTAGGACTTATTATATACCAAAATAAAAGCCAAAAAAAGGACTTCAAATCAAGCTATCACATATTTCAATATCTTGTACACAGTGTTAGTTAGGAGCATATTTATGTTGAAATTAAAGATTTTTTTCAATGTGACTGGTATTTGTGATTCGACTTAACATTCATATTCTGTGTTTCAAGAGCTTTCCTTTGATACCAATATGTGATCCATAGCTATTATATTAAGAAAGTTATTGAATCTTAAAGCAACTACTATCAAATATTGTTTTTTTATGAGCATAAACTAAAATGTTGAAAATGAGAATACAGGGTTAGAGATCAAATTCATATCATAAAATGTGAATATAGCAACTGTAGAAATAAGATTAGAATCTAAAATTAATTATTTAAATGTGCATTACATAACACCAATTGCAATACTTGTACTGTATTAAAAAAGCTATGAGCACTAAATCCAATATATACATACTGTATTACATTATAACCATGTAAACCATTACACCACCAATACACTTAATACTATTGTCCAGATAGGGTATTCTAAGTCAGTAGTCTTCAAAATCTTCCATTTCCAACGTTGTTTCATCATTATTATCATCATCCTCACCCCCTTACACCCGATTTTCACAGTCTTGTAATTTGCACATGTCGGTGCATTTTAGTCCATTAGCCAGACATACACACCTTGGTATGGCACACTTTTTAGAACACTTGCATGACAAAAGATCAAGCACAGCCCCAGGAACAGGTTGTCCATCCATCCATTTAACAACTAGTTGGTCTCCTCCATCTTTTTCCAGGTTCCAACCATGGCCTACAGGATTTGGAATGTGAGGATTTTGCTGTAGACATCGTCTCCATATAGCAGACTGATTATTGGCACGTTGTGCATGTTGTTTCAAGCAGTCTCTGCTAGGAGGCAGTTGGTGGCTTTCTATCTCACCTTTCCTTGCACAGAACACAAGGTGCCTTAGCTGCATAGATGAGACAAGTAACTGCTTCAAGTCTTTCCATCTGTTCTTGAGAAAGGTCCCATTTACTCCCAAGTTACATAAATGCATCTAGTACATCTTTATTTGTGGTCATTAATTTGAGTGAGCTTGTTTTTCCTTTGCCAGCAAATGCACTCACACTATCGCAGCCTGTGAAAGCATGCATTCCAACTAGTCCTTTGCAAATATCAGCACCAAGTGTAGCAGTAACCTTGTCAATTGATAGAATATTTGTGCGTGTCTTAATCCCACATTTGAGATAAAGATGACCACAGATAATATTCTTGAAAGCCACGAGCATGATGAGCACATCCGTATCATCGGAGCTGATAACAACTGTTAGATGTCCTTGCTTTACAGCATGTGCAGCATGTAAGAGAAGACGGCCATTGGCTTCTTCTTGAGTACATGATAGATCCGTTACCATCTCACTTCCCTGTTGTGTTATCTTGAAGCACTGGTTAGCATCTGTGACAAACATAACCTTTTGCTGTAGCCTGCTTCTGTAATGTTGCTGCGTCCACTCATTCACAAGAAAAGTTATAAAGTTAGTTTTATTGACACTCTGATTCAGAAAGGACCTCCACTAACGGACAAGCTGATTTGGTGTAATATTTTGAAGACTTGATCCATGCTGTTCTCCTCTAACATTTCTTTCCGAGTTTTTGATGGATAGTTCATGGTATTGATCAAACACAACGTCAATTCTCTGACTAGAGCCTCCCTCTTTCATTACCATGTCAAAGACTGTTTGAGCAATGTCACCAAAAGTGTTCTGATCCCCTTTCACCTTTTGTACTAACATCATGCCATCGATTACAGAAGCCGAATTTAAGGGCATTTCCTCCTCTAGTGTGACATCCTTGTACAATGCTTTAGCGAGGATTGCCTTGTTTGTCCTCCTTGGCAAACCCTCAGGGGTTGCTAATGCCCATGGCATTGGTCCAAGAGGATAGGACAATATATCTGCCATTTGAAGATTTCGACTTTGGGCAATTACAATGATTCACCCAAACAATGACCGATCTGCCTTCAATATCATTGCTCTTCCAGTATGAGTCTTCACTTCTTTCTTCCTGCACATGTGGCTAAAGGTTTTCAGTTTATTGAGCTTAACAGTATCAAAGAATTGTGTAACAGGGGATCAAAATCTAGTCTTTCTTGCTTAAACTTGGTGTAACACTTCTCTCCAACATCTAGAGCATTAAGTAAATCTGAAGCAACTTCTGGAGTGGCAGTCTTTGCTGTTGAGATGCTCATCATGTCCTGTTGACTGGAAAATGGGTTTACCCAGCTTTCAATTGCACTAACTATTGCCAAAATTGCTTCCTCATCTTTCTCAGATCTTGGGTGCTGGAGATCATAATGAACTGCATCTGATTTATTCTCGTGAACCATGTCTGTTAACTGACCTAAGAATGTACTTCTGTGCTCAGAAATTATGTAATAGTGTTTGACTGCCCCTGACTTCAGACTAAATCTGGTTGTGCCTCCTGGTGTTTGAGTGTCTCTGTTCACTGTAACTTCGAGTGCCTGATCTACTGGAAGACGGCCAAAAGGATTAGTGCTTGACATCTGGACAGAAAAGCAACCATCCCTGAAAGCTTCATACACTTCTGCATGTGTCTCACTTAAGGCTGACATCTGGGCATAATACACAGGGAGGTATCTGGCATAGTTGGTTCTGTCATATGCAAATGTCCAGAGAATCAGTGATCTGATGGCATGCAGATGGAGCTCCCAGTTGTCTTTACGGGATGCGCGTAGCAAGCCAAGAATAATGTCCTCAACCATGTCAACGTAGGACATCTAAAATGCAGACAGATCACCATTCGACTTGCGGAGATGGTTAAGAAACTATGACCACATTATTTTGAGGTCTTTAAAGTCTTACGTCACTAACAAGTCGCCAATATCGTTCTGGTTTAGGTCTTTGTTAGTTAACTGGGATAAGGTATTTTGAAGTCTCAGGTACACATGTTCATCTTCGTCCAATTGTGTCATAAACTGTTCCCAGATCAGTCTCATGAGAGCTTCATACACAAGTTTATGAACTCTGAATGCTCGGTTGTACATTTTACCTTCAAGAACACCATTAATTGAACCTTCTGAAATAACACCCGATTCTATACATAGGTCACGTAAGCCAGCATCCATAAACCTCTTGCCTAGGACAGCCAGAGCATTGCAGATGGTATGAAATGCTCCCAACCTATTTATGACATTGGCATATTTAACTCTGTGTCTCCAAGCAATCTCTGATAATTTTGCAAAAATGGCTTGATCTATGACAATGGCAATAACTCTGTTCGGATAGCCTCGGACTGATTCAGGATTTCAAATGCTGTAGTGAGCTCGGTTGCAGGGGCGTTTATAGTGGGAAGGTAGCAAAGGATGTCTTCTTTGATGGAGATATCCTTTCTCATGTTTATGTTAAATCCTGTCCAACTTGGGATGTTCTTATTTTACATATTTGATTGTTTGAAAATGATCCAGATTAAATTATTATTCCCAGCAGATTCTGCAGCTTCATCAGCATCTTTATTACTCGTTCGTGGTGGCAAAGATTATGGACGTACTCTCTCTCCAGCAATGTAGTTTCCAGTTCTGTGTGTTGTGTAGAAATAGTCCTTTGTTTTTGCTTTTCAATAACTGGAAGAGCAGGCTTTGGGAGAAGAGGCCCAATTATTTTGCGTTGCACAGCAATACCATTAACACGATGAGAAGTTCCCTGACCTGACAAAGTTTCTTCGAGTCTGTCGATATTATCCCATGCTAAATTTGTGAAAATATATGGCTGCAAAGGAATAGGTAAGAACACCCTTTGGTTCTGTGCTGCAGCTAATTTTTGCAGACAAACTACTGTGTCATTTTCTTCAAGCTATGAGTAAGAGATCCCATGTCCAAGTCTGTTTAGCATCCGAATCAATTCAGTATTGCCTGTTAATGTTTTGACAGCATATGGAATTAACAAATGTTTTGGAGGTTTCTACTTTCGTCGTGTTGTAGCATATATTAGATCCTGACCAAGAGACTGTACTAGAAGTTTCACTCTTCGAGATGGGTTTTCTTTTTCAGGTTCTCCAGTCAGAATACCAGTCAATAATTGCTGAAGCAGACATGGCAAATTCATGGACTCGTTTTTAAGATCAGATGGATGGTAGGGCCATGGAGATGGCAAACAGCTCTCCTGTATTGATGTCCGAACATAAGATGATGCCTGGTGAATGATGCACTTTATGTCACTAGATTTTGATCTCAGAGTTTTCAGTTTATTTCGAAGATTTTGTTTTCAAGGACCATGTCTTGCATTGTAATGCTGTCTGGAATTGCTAACAACTTTCCTGCTTCATCCTTATAAATGTGAATAATGTCTCCAACTTCTGAGTCCAGTCTCCATTTGATGTGTTTCTTGGTGGATTCATTCATTCTGTAACCTCTGGAATGCATGAAGTTCTCCATTCTAGCTGCAAGTGTGGCTACAGGAACAATTAGCTTATCAGGTTTATGATTCCTCACTCGGGCTGCATCAAGAAGCACCAACCATGAGTCATAGTCCTTAGGCGTTACCAGTGTTGTTGGGTCATTATCATAAGTTTCAATGTGGATAATACATTTTTCTTTCGTAGAGTCCATCTTGACATAGTAGACCTACTGTTCTCCAGGACTATCAGCTGCATCTGCCCTCAGCACAAGTAATCTAAAAGAAGAGAAACTGAATGCGTTATTTTTCATCACTGTTATATACCGTAAATTAATGATTCAGGAGCGTGATAGTTGTTATTTTAACATCCAATACCTTTCTTAATATAATAGCTATGGATCACATATTGGTATCAAAGGAAAGCTCTTGAAACACAGAATATGAATGTTAAGTCGAATCACAAATACGAGTCTTGATATTATTTCTATAAGGAAAAATTTCCAGTCACATTGAAAAAAATCATTAATTTCAACATAAATATGCTCCTAACTAACACTGTGTACAAGATATTGAAATATGTGATAGCTTGATTTGAAGTCCTTTTTTTGGCTTTTATTTTGGTATATAATAAGTCCTAATAATATTAATGGACTAGCTCGCAGGAAACAAAAATCACCTGTAAGTCACGCCGGCAAAAATCATATGTCATATATAAAAAACGATTGATAACACAAGGAAGGCAAAGAGAAAAAGAATGCTATCATACATTTTTGAAGACTATAGACATTGGTCTTTCAGTTAATCACTATGAGATTTCTTGCCCCAAAATGGTACCGACCAACCCCTCAGGCTCATGGACTAACATACGTGTGGTGGGTTTTACACAACCACACACACACATATATAGATATATATATATATATATATATATATATATATATATATATATATATATATATATATATATATATATATATATATATATATATATATATATATATATATATATATATATATATATATATATATATATATATATATATATATATATATATATATATATATATAAAAATTTATATATATATATATATATATATATATATATATATATATATATATATATATATATATATATATATATATACATACACATTTATATATATATATATATATATATATATATATATATATATATATATATATATATATGTGTGTGTGTGTGTGTGTGTGTGTGTGTGTAAATATCAACCACGAAATGCATTTAATACCGAATTCTATCTTGGGAATACATATCCACTTGGAATTCATTTTATGGTAACAGCTTCTGGCCGGGTGGTGATTCGAACCACCACCTGTACGGCTACTGTACGGCTAGAAACCATGCTGGCAGGGACCCTACCGACTCAGCTATCAAGAGTCTCTCTTGATAGCTGAGTCGGTAGGGTCCCTGCCAGCATGGTTTCTAGCCGTACAGGTGGTGGTTCGAATCACCACCCGGCCAGAAGCTGTTACCATAAAATGAATTCTAAGTGGATATGTATTCCCAAGATAGAATTCGGTATTAAATGCATTTCATGGGTGATATTTACATTAATTAAAATCACGTGTGCTTGTGATATATATATATATATATATATATATATATATATATATATATATATATATATATATATATATATATATATATATATATATATATATATATATATATATATATATATACTTAATTTTATTTAGGACATCATTTGAAAAGTCAAAGAGCAACGACCCACACAGACCCAAATTACAAACGAATAAACTAAACGAAGAACCAAAACTCCGTAAAGTAGTAACACCGATCATAGCTGGTGCAGATCGTGCCTCGGATCACCTAAGATCATTCGGCCCTCAATCAGCACACGCCCTCTTGGAGGAAATCACCTAATTATCGATTCGTTAACGACCCTCCTACGATCCATCGCCGCTCTCTAATGATCCAATCGTGTGTCACTAACCACCGGAGGTGATTCCTCCCTCCACATTTTCCCTCCCTATCATCTTTTATTTATTAGTTTTTGTCTTTTGTGTGTGTTTCTTTTCCGTGGTCTATCTTCGCTTTTGATGGGTATTCTTATCGTTACGGTTTTATATTTATTCATTTTCTCTCATTAATGGCATTGTTATTCGAATTATTATTCAATGATTCCTATTCATGATTGTCTTCGTGTTCCATTACATTATTCTCATCAATATATATATATATATATATATATATATATATATATATATATATATATATATATATATATATATATATATATATATACATATATATATATATATATATATATATATATATATATATAAACTTACATAAATATATATATATATATATATATATATATATATATATATATATATATATATATATATATATATATATATATATATATATATATATATATACATATATGTATATATATATATATATATATATATATATATATATATATATATATATATATATATATATATAAATATATATATATATATATATATATATATATATATATATATATATATATATATATATATATATATAAACTTACATAAATATATATATATATATATATATATATATATATATATATATATATATATATATATATATATATATATATATATATATACATATATATATATATATATATATATATATATATATATATATATATATATATATATATATATATAAACTTACATATATATATACATATATATATATATATATATATATATATATATATATATATATATATATATATATATATATATATATATATATATATATATATATATATGTATATATATATGTGTGTGTGTGTGTGTGTGTGTGATAATTTTTCACATTTAAACGTGTTTTCAAATTCATATAAGCCACATATCATACAACCCAGTTCCTTGGGCATGGGTTCGATTCCTTGGCCGACCAGAAGCTATTATAATTAATTTGATTTCCCCTTGCATCTTTGATCCCGAGATAGAGAATCCATATATTAAGAAGTGTGTAATATATGGTTTATATATATATATATATATATATATATATATATATATATATATATATATATATAGAGTTATAAAGATATAAATATATATATATATATATATATATATATATATATATATATATATATATATATATATATATATGTATATATATATGTGTGTGTGTATATATATATATATATATATATATATATATATATATATATATATATATATGAATATGTATACATATATATATATGTATATATACATATGTATATATATATATATATATATATATATATATATATATATATATATATATATATATATATATATATATATATATATATATATGAATTTAAATAAAAAGTCCTTTTTACAAATTATCTGGAAGACTTATTGGTAGATTAGAATACAATAATAGTCCAAAAGTAGCCTACTCATGGTTGAATAGATGTACAAGATTAATATTGAAGCGTATTTCTCATTATGTATTATGTAATTATTTCGTTTCAGTTTATTGCAAATATAAAAAAAATCTCTATTTTATTATTACATGGGCACTACATATATGTAAGTTCCCCTTGCCATCATGTTTCTTTCTAGTGTATATATATATATATATATATATATATATATATATATATATATATATATATATATATATATATATATATATATATATATATATATATATATATATGTATATATATAGATATAGATATATCTATATATATAAATATATATATATATATATATATATATATATATATATATATATATATATATATATATACATACATATATATATATATATATATATATATATATATATATATATATATATATGTATATATATATATATATAGTTTTTTATATATATATATATATATATATATATATATATATATATATATATATATATAACATTTTTAATATTTTATCCCCCGAATTAATAAGTAAAGCAATAGAATTTAGTAATAATCAAACATAGCTACATTTGTTAAGACCAGTTTTCCCATATAGTTCTGACCATA
>NC_090731.1:24551380-24556380 GCF_036898095.1 Palaemon carinicauda | reverse complement strand
GATTCATATTCAGAAGAAATCATAGATTTAATGTATAAAATATAAACAATAATCCTTAAGCTAACAACAACATGATTTAAATGTTTTCTGAAAAAAAAAACATTACGCTACCAGTTTCAGTAGTTATAAATCATATTTGAGTTTGAATATTTCAACTTGCATAAGTTAAGAATAGATAAATATAGCACAGTATATGTATTGCCATCATAACTGATAATACCGAGGCATTATTATTATTATTATTATTATTATTATTATTATTATTATTATTATTATTATTATTATTATTATTATTCGGAAGTAGACCCCATCATAAGCAAGTTTTGTTGAATATGATGGCTCCTCGATGTTCTTTATCTTATAAATGAGATTTTCAATCCCTTGGATTTTTCATCTTTCGCCATTTCTGCATGCCGCCAGTAACTGTGCATTTTGGTCATCGGTAAGGTGAGAGGAAAATGCATAGGAAAAAATATCTAAAGTTTAACTAACAAATTTACTGAAAGTGAACTGTCAATAACAAAAAGGTATACAGTAAATGAGTTTGGCTGCTCTGCGTTATGTGGAATATCATGATCTAAAAGAAATTCGTGACTCAGGACATTCAAAATATGCCTTTTGATCATTTACTTATGAGTGAGCATATGTACGTTTGATTGGGTGAAGCAGTTACTGTTAAATTTCCCTTTTCCTTAGGGGTTAACTGAACCAAGTCACTCTTGAATCTTTTTTATTTTTTTTTTTCACTTATGCAGCAAATTTCATGTTCTCAAACACACACATGCATATCTTTTAACAAATCTAGGAGCATATCTTATTTACTTTCTATATATTTTCATAAATTTATTATGTTTTTGTATACTCTTACGCATGATATGATTTTTCTATACACTCCAATTGTCAGTAAGAATTGCAGTAGCCTATTTGAAATGTCCCTATTTGGTGATCTGCAGACTAGGGTTCGAGTCCCGCTCAAACACAATAGTTTCTTGCATTATCTGTAACCTCATCATCCTTGTGAGCTAAGGATGGTGGGTTTGAGGGAGCCCATAGGTCCACCTGCTGAGTCATCAGCAGCCATTGCCTAGCCCTACTTGATCCTAGCTTAGATGGAGAGGGGTGTACCAACCGTGTGTCACACAATTGTACATAATTCCTTTTGCATATATTATGCTTGTATCTTCGATCTTCCCTCGCACTAAACGAACATGAAAATTCATGTCTGCTGTTTCCTCTGTAACATTGTCTGTCTTGTTAACTTGTTATGTCCTGTTGCCTTGAGGTTTTGTATATAAAGGAGAGTGTTCTATAACAATATAACTCAGTTTATTGCATCCTGCCTTTGAGGTCACAACCCTTCTCTCGGCTCGTGACATTGGTGACCCCGAAAGTCGACTCGCTCCCACTGCCTTCCACCCCCACCTCCCTCGCCCCTCCATCGTTGGTACTATGACGGAGACGGACTCTACTACAGCAGTTGGCGCTGCGGCCGCCCCATTGAAACTTTCACCGTTCGCCAGCGAAGAGGCGTTTGCTTGGTTTCAGCGCGCAGAAGTCCACTTTCGTATCAGGGGCATGACTCGCTCAACCACCAAAGCGGATTATATGTTTTCGCGCCGATACCCGAGGACACCTTCCCAGAAATATCCGACTGGCTTTGTGAACAAGGAGACACCCCAATAGCGTATGACTCCCTCAAAACATACCTTCTGCAGCAGTACTCGCTGTCGCCAGCCGCCCGTATAGCAAAGCTTTTTCAGCTCTCGCAACAGCTGTTGGGGGACCAAAGGGCTTCGCTTGCCCTCAGGGAAATGACCAGTATCGCTCGCCTTCAACCTGCTGCAGACGGCTCTCCTCGTGAGGTGAACCTACTTCATGCCCTTTGGATACGCCGTTTACCCGAACCTGTACGTGCTGCCATACCCGATGTCAATAGTTTACCCATAAAGGACTTAATGACCAAAGCCAACGCCCTTATGGAGAGCCACTTCCTGACCTCCATCAACGCCTCCACCCCTGACGACGAGGATGCCTATTCAACGTCAACCGAAGCTCACATGAATGCCGTAGGACATACACGCCTACCACGTGACGTGCCGAAGCGGCGACAAAGCCGCCCACCATCCACCAATCGCTCGCGCCCCAACGAACGACTACTACAGTCACTTACTACCTCCCATCCGCCGCAGTTTTGCTACTACCACTTCAGATTCGGGGCAACTGCGAAGAAATGTGCCAAGGATTGTCAGTGGCCAAAAAACGTGTAAGTAGGCCATCGCTTGTTGCGGTGGCCTCCCATGTTTCTAATCTTTTTTTTTTACAGGATGCAGGAACGGGCGTGCGATTTTTGGTAGACACGGGTGCTTGTCGTTCTCTTTTGCCAAGGAAACTCTTCAAGGCACGACCTAGTCTGTCTACATCTGCCGACGTCCGCTTGGTAGCTGCCAACGGATCTGCGATACCCTCCTACGGTTACGAGAACCTCACATTATCGTTCAGAAACGGTAAATTCAATTGGAAGTTTCTCGTTACTGACGTCACAATGCCAATCCTCGTTGCGGATTTCCTCTCTCATTTCCACCTTCTGGTCGATGTCGGCCACCGACGATTGGTCAACGCAGACTCGTACTTGTTGACACCTCTTCAACCCGCCCCCTCTAACCTCGCTCTCCACATCAGCGCACACACGGATGCCTACGCCCACCTCCTCACGTCGTACCCGGAAGTTTTCCGTCCAGAACTTCGCCAAACGCCCACGGTTCCTGTCAAGCACGGTATTTATCACCATATCAAGACGACGGGACCCCCAGTCTTCGCAAAATTCAGACGTCTGGCACTGGAACGATTGGCAGCCGCCAAACAGACGTTCGCCGAAATGGAGAAAATGGGCCTTTGCTAAAAGGCCTCCAGCCCATGGTCGTCACCCTTACACATCGTTCTGAAGAAAGACGGCTCCCTCCGTCCGTGCGGGGATTACAGGCGCCTGAACATGCAAACAGAACCGGATCACTACCTCCCCCCCCAAACATTGCCGATGTGACCTCCTACCTGCACAAAGCGAAGGTTTTCTCTACGCTCGACCTATTGAAGGGGTATTATCAGGTGCCTATGAACCCAGAAGACATCCCCAAGACTGCCATCACCACTCCGTTTGGTACATACACCTTCAATTACTCCTATTTTGGCCTTCGTAATGCTGGGGCAACGTTTCAGAGTCTCATGGATGGCATCTTAGGGGACCTCCCTTTCTGTGTATGTTATGTGGACGACATACTTGTGTTCTCCTTCTCAAAAGAGGAACACCTCCGTCACCTGCGCATCGTGCTCGACCGCCTGCAACAAAACGGCCTTGTAGTCCGGTACAACAAGTGTACCTTTGGCGCCAACGAAGTGTCGTTCTTAGGGCACCATATCACTCCTGAAGGAGTCCATCCCCTCCCTGAGAAGATAGCAGCCGTTCAGAATTTCCCCGCGCCCTCGACCGTCAAAGCTCTGCAGCAATTCTTGGGCATGATCAACTTTTATCACCGTTTTCTGCCAGCCATTGCCGCCACTCTTGCTCCCCTCTACGCCTCCCTCAAGGGCAAGCCAAAGGACCTGAAGTGGGGTCCCCTTCAAGAAGCAGCCTTCTGCAATGCAAAGAAGGCCCTATCAACTGCTGCGGCTCTCACTTTTCCTATCCCACAAGCCCCTCTCCTTCTCTCCACCGATGCCAGCGACGTCGCTATTGGTGCAGTACTCGAGCAGGTGGTCAAACGCTCGCCCCGCCCATTGGCCTTCTTCAGCAGAAAACTGTCCAAGGCAGAATCGGGTTATTCTACCTTCGATCAAGAATTGCTGGCGGTGCACTTGGCTGTCCGTCACTTTCGCCATTTCTTAGAAGGTACGCCCTTCGTCATTCGCACGGACCACATGCCTCTGGTGCACACCTTCACTCGACAGTCTGACGCCTGGTCCGCCCGTCAACGCCGACATCTCTCCGCCGGGGCTGAATACGATTGCACCCTCCAATACGTCCCTGGGAAAATGAATCCCGTTGCCGATGCCCTGTCAAGAAACACGTTGGCTGCCGTTCAACTGGAATTGGATTACAATGCCCTGGCTGAAGCCCGACGACAGGATCCAGAGTATCAAGCTTGTAGGACATCCTGCACGTCCCTCCGTTGGGAAGATTTTCCCCTCGAAGATTCCAACACCACCCTCCTCTGTGACGTCATTACTGGTAGACCGCGACCTAGGATTCCTGCTCCCATGCGCTGACAGGTGTTTGATTTCATTCACGGCCTTTCACATCCCTCGTGTCGTTCTACTGCACAGCTGCTGAAGGCAAAATTCATTTGGCACGGCAATTCTAAGGATGCTAAGGATTGGGCCTGCGCCTGTACTTCTTGCCAAACTTCTAAAGTACATCGACACATGGATTCAGGAGTGGGCACCTTTCCTCAATCTCAGCGTCGTTTCGCACACATTCACGTCGACGTTGTAGGCCCCCTACCCACATCACAAGGACATCGTTACCTGTTTACCGTCATCAACCGCTCCACTCGTTGGCCTGAAGCCATTCCCATGGAAACTGCAACGTCCGCCTCATGTACATCTGCCTTACTCTCTGGATAGATTTCAAGATTCGGTATCCCTGAGCATATTACTTCTGACAGTGGAACCACTTTCACCTCTCAATTGTGGACGTCATTAGCGAATCTCCTGGGCATCACCCTACATCAGACAACGGCCTACAACCCCGCTGCCAATGGAATGGTTGAACGTTTTCATCGCACCCTCAAAGCAGCTTTGATGTCCAGCTGCAAGGATTGCAACTGGTTTACTCAGCTTCCCTGGGTCCTCCTGGGACTAAGGATCACTTCTAAAGACGCCCTCGACGTCTCGGCAGCTGAAATGGTGTATGGCGACCCGTTGGTCGTCCCTGCCGAATTTTTTCCTTCTACAACTTCCTCCGACGATCTCCAGCGCATACGTCACGTCGTGGGAAGATTTACTCC
>NC_090731.1:24536380-24538880 GCF_036898095.1 Palaemon carinicauda | reverse complement strand
CTGCTATTTCAATACTTCATTTGAAAACAATTGTTTCCCTAAAATGCATCTTAGTTGTTTTATGCAAATTTAATGAAAAAGCATTTCCATACCAGCGCCTAACTCCATAAGTAAATGAGGTTTAATTATGCATGTTCGTCTGTCATTAAACACTGATTGTTTGATGATTATAATTCAATCCCCTCTCCGCCAGAAATGAATTCAGTAATAAAGTATAGAGAGAGTCTAAAATAGAGCCTTTTCAATTTCGGTACACGCATGCGCGGTGAAGTAGCCCCGCCTCCTTTTTGCTTTATGTCTTTATGGAAAAGCAGCTCTTCCTGGGGGATGCCAATGGAGATTATTTATCGTATATAATAACAGGATGTCAGGTCGTTTGCTGAAATTAGATCCTTTTACCCCCTGATGACTTTATTAGGTACAAATTACCTCGTGGCTACCATGCAGGAAGTCAGTAGATTAAGAGGATCCTAACTATTACATGGTAAAAGTATGATGTTTAAAAAGGCATATTGCATTAAAATAATATCACCTAAAAAATGGGAAGATAGCAAACTTATTCATTACAAACAAACTAAGATCAGTATTAGATTTGTTCGATGTAGTACATTATATAATGGATAATTTAATCATAGTAAGGAATATAGAAGTTAGGCAATCTTAAAATGAATTCAATGAACATTCTACTGGAAATAGTTATTAGTATTTTAGGAACAACAATAAAATTACTTATTACAAACAAACCTAGATCAGAATTGGATTTGTTCGATGCATTATATCATACAATGGACAATTAAATCCTTTTAAGAAATATACTGTAGAAGTTAGGCAATTTTGAAATGGATCACAATGAACATTCTACTGGAAATAGTCATTCGTATTTTTGGTGGGGAAAACAAAGATCAATCAGACGGTAATGTAAAGTTTTCTTTTTACACACTAAATATATTGAATAAATATATTGTTTAGATCAGCCATGAAAGCTTTCCATTTCTCTTAAAATAGGAAAGGTATTATAATTTCAGGTATAAAAAAGGTGCAAAGAATTCTTCACCTTGACAGAAAAAGCAAGAAACCTATGTCTGAGGAGTAGAAACTTATGATAACAATCGTTTCCCAAGAGAAATCTACATTATGGCCAGAAAAACATGTCAATGAAGAACGTTAAGAAATCCCTTGATATTCAGGTAACCAAGCAAGGCATAAAGTAAAAGACACTAGACTCTATCACTTAAATAGAAAGTAAGTGGTATGTTTTATGAAAAACAAAATCAAACCTCCCATAAAGCAATGATATTTGTATGCGAATCAGTTTATTTTGGAGAGATATTCCAAACTACTTCCTGGCTGATGTATATAACAATCTTTATTATACATTTTACAAATGCTAATTTTCAGTTGTGGTTGTCAGCATTATTGCATTTATATTTTATCTAAAATTTCTCTTTTAAAATTGAAAGAGCGAGGGATACAAAGTAAACATTGATCAAAAATTTAAATCTACTGTAGGAACAACAAGAGTCTTTCGAATTCTATCCTTCTAGATACAATTACACATTGTTGTTTCGCAATGGCATGAAATAACTATATTTATATTTTTACTCTTTCTTCCCTCGGCTGCAAGAAAATAAAACAAACAATTTAAGCGTCCCGCCTCCTCTCATTAGGCCACTAAAAGCAACGCAAATCAACCTTGACTGGACTACTTTGTGCCATCAAGGCTTTTAGGACAGCTTGTGCTGAGTTAATGGATAAAAATCCTTCCCAATAAGGATTTTATCCTGGGATCAAATTTTTTAGGCCTTGAAAAGAAAATAGTTGAGCTTCAACCATGATGCTTTATTTTATCAAATGTTTTTTTCAAATAATTGCTTAACGCTTAATAGAGATAAAGCCTATTCCACCAGAAATGTAAATATGCATGGTAAAAGCAACCGGTCGTTTAGGCTTAGTTTTAAATTTTTTCTAAAAAGATTATAATCTATTCATGGATGCATGATTACTCGATTTGCGTTTTTATATGTGCTAAAACTTTGTGTATATGCCTGCCAAGTTACCTTTAATTGTTATTTTATTTCTCTCTCTCTCTCTCCTTTTTTCTAAGTATAAAGATTGGGGAAAACTTGAATTTTCTGTGAAAGCCTTTTAAGATCACAATTGTTACAGACTTTTGCAGTCTAAATGAATTATGATTAGACAAAAGACTTTGAAATATGAGAAATTAATGTGAAAAGCAATACACACACGCAAAAACCCATTCATTCCCAAACTTATTTATAAACACAATAAGTTTTGCAACTCCTTTAATTTCAATAACTTAATTCAATTGACGATGTTGCTTGAGAGGGGGAATTTTCTTGAAAATAGAGTAATAAGATAATTCAACGGAGAGCTGAAAATTTACCCCCAGTTGCTGAAATTTTGTTGGTACAGTGACTTTAGGCTTAGGAACAGTGCAAAAAAGCTACCGGCTTTCTTCGTCACTATGAAAAATTTTTGA
>NC_090731.1:24508880-24513880 GCF_036898095.1 Palaemon carinicauda | reverse complement strand
CGAAGCCAGCGAAGTCGAGACACACACACACACGGCCGCTTGTACAACATCAACAAAAGATCCACAGGGTCACTTCAATGGATATCGACTATTAACAAACAATAGCCACTCAGAAACAGACAAATGTCCTCTATTGTTCCAGAAGCAGGATGCGAATTGTTATTGGTTCCATCATTTTAATCAACGGCTGTTTATGAGTTGCCGTAAAGGTTAGTGTGTCCCGCTTTCAAATATTTTTATTCCATCGTCCAAGATGATGATGATGGGCGCCATTTCACGACGTATGGAGATTATTGTCCATTTCGCCTCTCTCACCCTATCACATATCTTTAATCTCTATTGTTTAATAACGAACGCAAGAACACACAATGACTTGAATGTGACAGTGAACCTTATAGCGTATGATGAACACATACACCTAAATTACAGATGGCAGTGAAACGCTTTTGTACGAAGGCCACTATGGTGGATATTCAGAGGAAGCCACATTGAATTCTTGCCATCTAATTAAACCGGGAATTTAAACCCCAATTTGCCCATTGTTACCTATGCCGACTGTCCCATAATTCACTTACGGTGAATTGTTATTGGGTGACGGGAGGAGGGTCTATCGCTTTGCGCCTGCGCTGCATTATGTAAATGAATCCGACCGATAGGACAGAGTACCCAGCTGAACTGTTGGTGAATTTGCCTGTCAAAAATTTGGGCAATCGTCCATATACAGTAGTTTCATAAGTACAGGTAGACAGACGTACATGTTCTATCTATCTATCTATCTATATATATTATATAATATATATATATATATATATATATATATATATATATATATATATATATATATATATATATATATATATATATATATATATATATATATATATATCCTATATTATCTCTCTCTCTCTCTCTCTCTCTCTCTCTCTCTCTCTCTCTCTCTCTCTCTAGTAACTTTAAAACTGTACAGCATTTCAACTACAGCCTGGATAATTCAACATACAACAATTCAGGTCGCAAATTCATAATTCTAAAAAAGAAAAAAAAAAAAAAAACCCTTGGAAGTTACCTAAAAAAGGATTGTTTATTGAGTGGTTTCCTGCTATAGAAAATAATATTGAATAGTTTATGTACCTTAAACGTATATAAAGGCTATTGGGAAAATAGGGTTCATGATGTGGATTTGTAGTTATAACATCAATGTGTTTTTAACTTTGGAAATATTGACCCGATTTGAGAGATATTTGTTAATTGCAGGAAGGTGACCACTGAAGAATGCTGAAACGATGATTTAAACCTCGGAGTACTAAATAATGATCAAAATTTAGCGATGGGTAAAGTATGCTAGTCCATATGTAAAAAACCTTCTAACATCAATAAGTTCAAACTTACAGAGAATGTTTCTATGCTGAACAGGGTCGTATAAGTTTCTTTTTATAGTTTATATATGAAAGATCTGTTTTTAATGGTGTTATTGTTTTGAGAGTACTTTGTCTTAATTGTTTATTACTTCTTTTGTAGTTTATTTCTTTTTCAAAAGTTTAACTTACAGAGAATATCTTTATGTTGAACATACTGGTATAAGTTTCTTTTTATAGTTGATATATGAAAGAACTGTTTTCAATGTTGTCATCATTCTTGAAATTTTTAATTCTAATTGTTAATTAATTCTCTTGTAGTTTATTTATTTCTTTATTTACTTTCCTCACAAGGATAATTTTCTCTGAAGGAGCCATTGGGCTTATATCATCCTGTATTTCCCACTAGGGTTTTAAACTAGCTGATAATAATAATAATAATAATTGTACCCATAACATAGAATGATTTACTAACTCTGACAATCTATATAATCTGACGTCCAGGAATAGTAAAAAATTATAATTCTAGAATTGTATCAATGACTACAAGTGTTAAAGTTGAAAAGACTGAGATTTTTTAGACTACAGAAGTGAGGGTGATATAATGATTCTTAGAATTCTGGTATATATAGAAAAAGAATTCTCCGTTGAAGTTAGTGGGGAAAAAATTATCAGAGAACAGAGGAAAGAATGCATCTCCAGGAGTAATGGTAAAAGGAGGAAATCTCTTGAGGGAAGGCTGAGAGTCAATTACCATTCATATAAAAAAAAAAAAAAAAAAAAAAAATCAACATGCCGGTAAAATGGTAATTAGAATAAAGAGTATTTCAAAGGGATGTTCAGACCAAGATAAAAGTTTTATTTTTATTTTTATTTTTTTCATATTCTTGTGTGGAGGAGGAATCCTTTAATGTTCTTGAAATATTTTATTTTAATTGTTGATTACTTCTCTTAGAGTTTCCTTATTTCTTTTCCTCACTGGACTATTTTCCCTGTTCGACCCGTCGGGCTTATAGCATTCTGCTTTTCCAACTAGGGTTGTAGCTTAGCAAGTAATAATAATGATAATAATAATAATAATAATAATAATAATAATAATAATAATAATAATAATAATAATAATAATGATAATAATAATAATAATTATGATAATAATAGGGGCATTATATAAGTTCTCAAAATATCAAAGAAGAGAACAAATCTGTATTTCTGTATGCTGATGAATTCAAGGTTAAAGCTGTGGAGTTTATATCAAAATGTTTTCAAAGTTTCATGTCATATCAGAGTTTAGATAAAATGGGAAGAGGTAATTCACAAAATTTAGAACCAAAATATTTGATAGTGGATTTAGAAGAACCAATATCTTGAGGAAATAGAAAAATAAAGAGTTACACGTTTGTTTAAGAGGATAAAGTTAGCTGGAAAGAATAATGCAAAACTTTTGAGTGGTTGTGAAAATAATTCATAAGTATAAGTTTGGTTTTCATTTTGATTTTCTTTTATTCCGTAAGTTAGCTGTTTTGGTCCTTTTTTCGTGGATCTTCACAACATTAAACTGTTTAAATGTTTATTAAAGCCATAAGAGTCGAAATACCACACACCGATAAAAATAAAAATATATATTATTTGCTGTTGCAATAAATACTTTCCGAATACAAGTCACTTAGATTTAGAGGAGAATCCAGTTGGGAAGCGTACCTTGTATGAAAATCCTTCTTTAAAACATAAAGGATGATATTATAAGATAACGGAAAGAGATAAAACTTACTAAAGAAATAGTATGCTATATTATTACTATTAAATAACCCTTTTCTGACCCAAAAATATCCTATTTTCAAGATACCTATGCGTCAAATATATAATTTAATCATTCAAAATTCCAGCTACCTTAGAAAATATTCCCGGTTTCAAAACAGTGGAAATAACTAGCAAATGCAATACAAACAAATGCAAAGAATACTTTACCACTGCATCAAAGCTCCAGGGGGATCAACAAAGATCATACCAGTTAATCAGCTCAACCTAACCACGGGCACACACAAATAAACACTATTACACAAAGACTTTTGAAATGGGGGACGTAGGAAAGTCAACAAAACGAATTTGTCGAGTCTCGCTTGAATATACCAGCGCTGCCATTAATGACAGCAACGACTGGAACATTAGAAAAAGAAAAAAAAATATCCCCGGAGGAGTCTTAATCGCCTCGCAGGTTGGTAAAGGAACATACGCAGTCTTTACAACGGCACCTCAAGAGAAATGTCAGCACAGAGCAGGGTATTTTCTGTAAAGACTCAGGTCGTAAGACATTACCATTTAGATTAGTATTTGAGAAGCAGAGGGAGGCCTATTGGTCTTAGAAGGGGAGCGCAGGTTCCCTTGGGGGACTAAAATGGAGGTCTATTCTTTTTTTTTTTCTCCCTCAGACAAACCGACTTCTCTCTCTCTCTCTCTCTCTCTCTCTCTCTCTCTCTCTCTCTCTCTCTCTCTCTCTCTCTCTCTCTCCATATAATGAATAATATCTAATATATATACTGGAATTAAGTATCATAATTATATTATTATTATTATTATTATTATTATTATTATTATTATTATTATCATTATTATTATTATTATTATTATTAATCTCTCTCTCTCTCTCTCTCTCTCTCTCTCTCTCTCTCTCTCTCTCTCTCTCTCTCTCTCTCTCTCTCTCTTAACTTCCCCTATCCCTTAGTTCCGTTGGCCACCAACCCTCCTCATCTCCCTCAAACTAAAATCATAGAATTCCCCATCACCTCCTTTACTCCACGGAGGTGTGGGGTGGGGGAGTCTTATTCTATTCACCCCCCCCCCCTCCCTTTGTACCCCCAACCCTGAAAGGGAGAGGTGACAATTACTTGCTACTTTTAATGTGTTTTTATTGTCTTTCTCACTTATTATTTAGTTCTGTATAAACCTGTAAAGTACCTTGAGGGTTTCTCTTATTCTCACAGCTACTTTCTTTCAGATATGGTATCAAAACAGTGTAGTGATGCATGTGGATCCAAAATCCTTTTTTATATTTAGTTTTGGATAATTTGAGAGACGACTTACACAAGTGGATCGAATTCTCTGAGCTTAGTACTTATCATACTCCGATTAATTTTGATTTCAGACAAAATATTTTAATATTCAGGAAAAACTTAAGATAGATTAAATAACCTCGAGAGTCAAGACGGCATGATTTAATTTTTCCAATTGATCAAGATATTTTTATAAGAAAGTTTTAAACCAGAACTTCGAAATCTCCTGACGTTACAATCAAATAAAAGCGTTAGTCTAATAAACATTGACGTTATCCATTTCTTTATATGACAGGCATATGCTTTTTCAGGTATAAAATGGGTGGAGAATAATCCCCTCTATTCTTCAAGCATAATCTAAAAAATGAATAAAAAAAATAAATAGTTCTAAAGAGCATTATAAAGTTAATATCATTGAATGGAAGTTAGGATTTCCATTCAATGACATTAACTCTCACCAAAGAATAACCCTTCACATCTCGCACTAAAAAATTACAAAGAAAACACCACTATAAGTTACCGTAATTGAAAACAGGAAAAGATATTTAAGAGGAGATAAGGCACTCCAATATATAGCGCAAAAAATCCTAAAATTAAA
>NC_090731.1:24497890-24502890 GCF_036898095.1 Palaemon carinicauda | reverse complement strand
GGAATTCTATGATTTTAGTTTGAGGGAGATGAGGAGGGTTGGTGGCCAACGGAACTAAGGGATAGGGGAAGTTACGAGAGAGAGAGAGAGAGAGAGAGAGAGAGAGAGAGAGAGAGAGAGAGAGAGATTAATAATAATAATAATAATAATAATAATAATAATAACAATACTTTATTTCCAGGATATACATTGGGTATTATACATTATATGGAGAGAGAGAGAGAGAGAGAGAGAGAGAGAGAGAGAGAGAGAGAGAGAGAGAGAGAGAGAGGAGAGAGAGAGAGAGAGAGAGAGAGAGAAAAGTCGGTTTGTCTGAGGGAGAAAAAAAAAAGAGAATAGACCTCCATTTTAGTCCCCCAAGGGAACCTGCGCTCCCCTTCTAAGACCAATAGGCCTCCCTCTGCTTCTCAAATACTAATCTAAATGGTAATGTCTTACGACCTGAGTCTTTACAGAAAATACCCTGCTCTGTGCTGACATTTCTCTTGAGGTGCCGTTGTAAAGACTGTGTATGTTCCTTTACCAACCTGCGAGGCGATTAAGACTCCTCCGGGGATTTTTTTTTTCTTTTTCTAATGTTCCGAGTCGTTGCTGTCATTAATGGCAGCGCTGGTATATTCAAGCGAGACTCGACAAATTCGTTTTGTTGACTTTCCTACGTCCCCCATTTCAAAAGTCTTTGTGTAATAGTGTTTATTTGTGTGTGCCCGTGGTTAGGTTGAGCTGATTAACTGGTATGATCTTTGTTGATCCCCCTGGAGCTTTGATGCAGTGGTAAAGTATTCTTTGTATTTGTTTGTATTGCATTTGCTAGTTATTTCCACTGTTTTGAAACCGGGAATATTTTCTAAGGTAGCTGGAACTTTGAATGATTAAATTTCATATTTTACACATAAGTGTCTGGAAAAAAGGATACTTTTTTGGCCAGAAAAGGGTTATTCAATGGTAATAATATAGCATACTATTTCTTTAGTAAGTTTTATCTCTTTCCGTTATCTTATAATATCATCCTTTATGTTTTAAAGAAGGATTTTCTTACAAGGTACGCTTCCCAACTGGATTCTCCTCTAAATCTAAGTGACTTGTATTCGGAAAGTATTTATTGCAGCAGTAAATAGTATACATATTTTTTTTTCTTATCGTGCGCGTGGTATGGCTTTAATAAACATTTAAAAAGTTTAATGTTGTGAAGATCCACGAAAAAAGGACCAAAAACAGCTAACTTACGGAAGAAAAGAAAATCAAAATGAAAACCAAACTTATACTTATGAATTATTTTCCCAACCACTCAAAAGTTTTGCAGATGATATTTTAGCATTATTTTTTCCAGCTAACTTTATCCTCTTAAACAAACGTGTAACTCTTTATTTTTCTATTTCTTCAAGATATTTGTTCTTCTGAATCCACTATTAAATATTTTGGTTCTAAATTTTGTGAATTACCTCTTCCCATTTTATCTAATTTTACTGTAAAATAATTACGATCATCTGCAATAATTTGAATTCTTACATGACATGAAACTTTTGATATAAACTCCCACAGCTTTCACATTGAATTCATCAGCATACAGAAATACAGATTTGTTCTCTTCTTTAATATTTTGAGAACTTATATAATGCCCCTATTATTATTATTATTATTATTATTATTATTATTATTATTATTATTATTATTATTATTATTATTATTACTTGCCAAGCTACAACCTTAGCTGGAAAAGCAGAATGCTATAAGCCCGACGGCTCGAACAGGAAAAATAGCCCAGTGAGGAAAAGAAATAAGGAAACTATAAGAGAAGTAATCAACAATTGAAATAAAATATTTTAAGAACATTAAGGGATTCCTCCTCCACACCAGAATATGAAAAAAAAAAAAAAAAAAAACTTTCATTTTAGTCTGAACATTCCTTTGAAATACTCTTTATTCTAATTACCATTTTACCGGCATGTTGAATTCTTTTTTTTTTTTTTTATATAAATGGTAATTGACTCTCAGCCTTCCCTCAAGAGATTTCCTCCTTTTACCATTACTCCTGGAGATGCATTCTTTCCTCTGTTCTCTGATAATTTTTTTCCCCACTAACTTCAATGGAGAATTCTTTTTCTATATATACCAGAATTCTAAGAATCATTGTATCACCCTCACTTCTGTAGTCTAAAAAATCTCAGTCTTTTCAACTTCAACACTTGCAGTCATTGATACAATTCTAGAATTATAATTTTTTACTATTCCTGGACGTCAGATTATATAGATTGTCAGAGTTAGTATATCATTCTATGTTATGGGTACAATTATTATTATTATTATTATTATTATTATTATTATTATTATTATTATTATTATTATTATTATCATTATTATTATTATCATTATTACTATTATTATTATTATTATTATTATTATTATTATTATTATTATTATTATCAGCTAGGCTACAACCCTAGTGGGAAATACAGGATGATATAAGCCCAATGGCTCCTTCAGAGAAAATTATCCTTGTGAGGAAAGTAAATAAAGAAATAAATAAACTACAAGAGAATTAATTAACAATTAGAATTAAAAATTTCAAGAATGATGACAACATTGAAAACAGTTCTTTCATATATTAACTATAAAAAGAAACTTATACCAGTATGTTCAACATAAAGATATTCTCTGTAAGTTAAACTTTTGAAAAAGAAATAAACTACAAAAGAAGTAATGAACAATTAAGACAAAGTACTCTCAAAACAATAACACCATTAAAAATAGATCTTTTATATATAAACTATAAAAAGAAACTTAGCGACCCTGTTCTACATAAAAACATTCTTTGTAAGTTTGAACTTAATGATGTTAGAAAGTTTTATACATATGGACTAGCATACTTTACCCATCGGTAAATTTTTATCTTTATTTATCATCGTTTCAGCATTCTTCAGTGGTAACCTTCCTGCAATTAACAAATATCTCTCAAATCGGGTCAATATTTCCAAAGTTAAAAACACATTGATGTTATAACTATCAATTCACATCATGAACCCTATTTTCTCAATAGCCTTTATGTACGTTTAATTAAGGAATATAAGTTATTCATTATTATTTTCTATAGCAGGAAACCACTCAATAAACAATCCTTTTTTAGGTAACTTCCAACGGTTTATTTATTTTTTTTTTTTTTTGTTTTAGAATTATGAATTTGCGGCCTGAATTGTTGTATGTTGAATTATCCAGGCTGCAGTTGAAATGCTGTACAGTTTAAACGTTACTAGAGAGAGAGAGAGAGAGAGAGAGAGAGAGAGAGAGAGAGAGAGAGAGAGAGAGTTATATATATATATATATATATATATATATATATATATATATATATATATATATATATATAGATAGATAGATAGATAGATAGATAGAACGTGTACGTCTGTCTACCTGTACTTATGAAACTACTGTATATGGACAATTGCCCAAATTTTTGACAGGCAAATTCACCAACAGTTCAGCTGGGTACTCTGTCCTATCGGTCGGATTCATTTACATAATGCAGCGCAGGCGCAAAGCGATAGACCCTCCTCCCGTCACCCAATAACAATTCACCGTAAGTGAATTATGGGACAGTCGGCATAGGTAACAATGGGCAAATTGGGGTTTAAATTCCCGGTTTAATTAGATGGCAAGAATTCAATGTGGCTTCCTCTGAATATCCACCATAGTGGCCTTCGTACAAAAGCGTTTCACTGCCATCTGTAATTTAGGTGTATGTGTTCATCATACGCTATAAGGTTCACTGTCACATTCAAGTCATTGTGTGTTCTTGCGTTCGTTATTAAACAATAGAGATTAAAGATATGTGATAGGGTGAGAGAGGCGAAATGGACAATAATCTCCATACGTCGTGAAATGGCGCCCATCATCATCATCTTGGACGATGGAATAAAAATATTTGAAAGCGGGACACACTAACCTTTACGGCAACTCATAAACAGCCGTTGATTAAAATGATGGAACCAATAACAATTCGCATCCTGCTTCTGGAACAATAGAGGACATTTGTCTGTTTCTGAGTGGCTATTGTTTGTTAATAGTCGATATCCATTGAAGTGACCCTGTGGATCTTTTGTTGATGTTGTACAAGCGGCCGTGTGTGTGTGTGTCTCGACTTCGGTGGCTTCGCTAATATTCCTCTATTGTCTTCTGTTTTAGAAATGGTTATGTGGCAACAACAGTTGACTGCAATTGCTACAGATTAAAATGATGGACTATAATTTGTCGTGAACTCAGTCGGTGATGCATAGATTTGTCTTTTGCAAATACGATTTTAAAATGTCGAGGTTTTCTTATTTCTTAATGAAAATGTAAAAAAGAAAAAAAAATGGCTTCTCACTGAATGCTTTTGTTTTAATATACCTACGTCATGAGATGTGAAAACAATGGCGTAAAAAACACCATTATATTAAGAAATTACCATTATGATAAATATAAATAAATAATGGGCGTAAATCACACCATTATAGTGAGAGATGGTTCATTATGATAAATATCAGTAAATATCTTACCCTGGAATACGTGTAAATACTTTCGTAAAATGAAAAAAGATCAAGAGGAGGAACGGAGAAATTTGAAAATAAACAAAATGCAAAGGATGAAAAGGGCCAAGATATTCAAGACACTAAACGCATAATTATTACAAGATGATGAATACATCCCAGACACCTTCCTTTTTCACTGAACAATAATAACTGCCTCTCCTTACCTCTCGAGGTGTTATTCGGTGGATTTATTCATTCCTCGTCTTATGGAGAAGGTTTGGATGTAAAGGTAAGTGGTAGCAGAAGGAGATTCTATCCCTTCAGTCATTGAAGTCTTAAGGCGCTTATGTGAGAGTGCTTGGGTTTGCGCATGCGCGCGTTCAAGATTGTCTTCGTATAATGGAAGGATCGTGAAAAAATAAGTTTCTATTAGTGTGTTTATATATATATATATATATATATATATATATATATATATATATATATATATATATA
>NC_090731.1:24435390-24452890 GCF_036898095.1 Palaemon carinicauda | reverse complement strand
CTCATAATTACGATACTGAGAGACCATAGTGTTCATGAAATAAGGACACGGTCTGTATTTTGTGATGTTATGTGCGCGATGGCATCTATGTATACGTAATAATTGCCGAGTAATTAATTTCCGGCGAATATACAACCAGCTCCACAGTAGTGCAGTCTGGATTTACCCAAGTTATGAATATAATATAACACCGGGTTTTCAAATTACCTTCATTTAATGGATTGCGATATAATTGAATTTAATAGCGCTCTTATGAATAGTGTTAGTGAATCACGGGATAAACTTTCCATTTCGGAAATAGGGGTCTGAAGGCCTCGTTCTTTGCGAGATTGTCCACAGTAGGGAAGGGCCTCGTTATTTACGGGATTTTTTACAATTGGGAAGGGCCTCGCTCTTTGCGAAATTGTGCACAGTTGTTGATCATTCTCATGACCTGCATGTCTGGTGGGTAGAGGGAGGGGAGAGGGAGTGGTGTTTGTGTGTGGAGTCAAATAAAATAACTTAACCAAAGTAATTTTCCAAACAATTTAGAGCTAACGCGAGATAATAGCGTTATCACCGCAACGTCCTGGCTCTTAATTATCATGAAAATTGTTTTGTAATTAAAAATAATACTCATCCCGTCAGGCATGCAGTTATAATAAACTAGAAAACAAATAGATTACCTTACGCTCCACAACTAGCTAAAACTAATGCAATAAAAGCTAAGTGGTGTGGAAGCGAAAGGAGGAGGAGGAGGAGGGGAAGGAGAAAAGAGGAGGAGGAGAAGGAGGATAGGAATTGGGATGAGGTTTCCACAGTTATTTTGTGTCTTCGGTGCCACAGATAGTTAAGAATTGCCACCGGGTGGAATAAAGGTCAGTCTCCAGATGGCCAAGTTTTAATGACCTGTGCGCAAAGGTTGGATGAGTTGAGACCTTTGATTTAGTTGTCGACAGAAACCACTATATACATTTATAAGCCTCGGTAATTTATGGCAACAATAATTCAGCATTATTCTCACTATCTCCATTTATCTTTCTAGGAATTATGAATCAATCATTTGTGCTAAAAAGCGCAGTTGTGGTGGCCTATTGGAAACGTCCCGCCTAGCGAGATGCCTGATTAAGAGTCCCGCTCAAGTTCGATAGTTCTTGTAGTGTCTGTAACCTTACAATCCTTGTGAGCTAAGATGGTGGGGGCCGGTTTACAGGGAGCCTGTAGGAGTGTAGGTCTACCTGCTGTGTCATCAACAGTCATTTCCTAGTCCTTCCTGGTCCTAGCTTGGCCGTTGATCATATGTATATGCAGTTAGTCTCTAGGTCATTGTCCTGCTAGGGCACTGTCACTGTCCCCTCCCCCTGCCAATCATGAGCGGCATTTAAACCTTTAATAGAAGACATTATCAATTCTGCATAATGTTAGCTGAATCTGTTATTGTTCATGATGAAACTCACTCTCTCTCTCTCTCTCTCTCTCTCTCTCTCTCTCTCTCTCTCTCTCTCTCAAAGAGAATATCTTTTTTACATATCTGATGAAAACCCGATACGTCAGCAACACTGTGACACTTTCCTCTGAAGAACGAATGTAAAAGAAGCAAGGAAAGCACAATATCGAATATCTCGTGATATTTCTGCCAGGTATGTTTTTTTTTTTTTTTTTTTTTTTTTTTTTTTTTTTTTTTTTTTGTGATCCGGGGAAAAATAATTGGACATAAATGGGTTTCCTTTTTATCTTATATCTGGAATAATTGCCTGAGATATTATTTACTGACATTGTTTCACCAACTGTCCATCCAGTTTATTCCATTGGATAAATTTCATTACTATTTCTCTCCACGTGATCATCTACATTCTTCCCCTATTCTTATTCACCTCTATTCCTCCTCCTTCTCATCCCTCCATTGTTATATTTATGTCTCTCTTACTCTCCTTAATAGTCACTTTTTGTCAGACATTTATTCTTCGTCCTCTTTCACTTTTGTTTCGATATTCCAGAACTTACTTGAAAAGAAATTCCATTGCGTTTTTTTTCCACTTTTTTTTTTGGGGGGGGTGTTAAAATTGAAACCACATTTTCCTTCACATTTTACATACGCAAAAATTAAAATTTAATCATTTATGCAAAAGGTCTAGCAATAGACAGAATTTATATCAATGCAGATATTGCTTTTTAATGAAATACACTTTCTCTCTCTCTCTCTCTCTCTCTCTCTCTCTCTCTCTCTCTCTCTCTCTCTCTCTCTCTCTCTCTCTCTCTCTCCATTAAAGGAAATGTCTTCTTTACATATCCGATGAAAATCCGATACTTCAGCTACACTTGTGACATTTTCCTCTGAAGAATGAATGTGAAAGAGGTAAGAAAAGCACAATATCGAATATCTTGTGATATTTTTGACAAATGTGATTTTTTTTTTACCTTTATACTTCACTCTGGGAAAATCAATTTGTCATAAATTCAAAGTTTTATTTTTTACCTTATGCACCATTATCTAATTATCTTATATTCTATTATCTAATTATCTTATATTCTATACACTGTCATTGTCGTAACAGGTAGGTAAATCCATTATACTAATTTTACTCCATTTGTTCAATTTCATTAATAAGAGATTCCTTTCCGAGTGACCATTATCACATCATACCTACTGTTACCTTTCACCTGTCCTGCTTTCTGTCCTCTTCTCATTGTTTTAATTCTCTCTCTCTCTCTCTCTCTCTCTCTCTCTCTCTCTCTCTCTCTCTCTCTCTCTCTCTCTCTCTTTCATTCACTCCCTACTCATTCACTCTCCGACACTATCATATGGAACCCACGTGTCTCTGACACCCATAACTCTACTCTCCGTTCTCCTTCACATTTACTGAAGATCCCCGAGATTATGTCGAAGGAGCTCAGCGCCTCTCTTAACGCCACTTTTCTCTTTTGCTTGGAGAGAAGGGAAAAGGAAAATTTTCTTCTTTATAGGCGTACTCGTGTATGAATTAAGTATTCACATCTATACACAAACACACACACACACACACACATATATATATATATATATATATATATATATATATATATATATATATATAATTATTTTATATAATGGTCACTTCACATTAATGCTAAATAACATAATTACCGTTGCATCACACTTTCCCTATTCACAAAACTAAGTTTAGAAAAAGAAATGAATCTATATCAGTTGCATTAGATTAGTAAAAAAATTTATGGGGATACTAGTTTCCCCATTTTCTTTAATTTGTTTTCGTTTTCTTTGTCAAGTTACCTCGGTGACGCAGTAAGCAGACAGAAAGAGCCGACTTTGTGGGCGATTTGGGCAAATTGGGGGATAGTGAGCAGACCTCTTGGTCTTGGTACAAGGTATCACTTAGAAAATACCGTTCGATATTCTTATTAATCAAAAGTCAGATAACCGATATGTGTAGAGTAATAAATATGAAATTGTTAAGATTAAGGCATATAAATCTAATAGCAATTCATTCCTTTCCCCATTGCCCTTTGCATAGCTGTGTCATTGCTGATCTGAATCTATCAACTTTCTTGTCTAAATATGACAAATTCGAAGATAATTTGTATTTTTCCTAACCATACAAACCTTAGCTATTTACAGAGGGTTTACTTTTAGCGCAGCTGAAATGACGAGCCAATAGTTTTAACGAGGGTTAATTACCCCCGCGCTAGTTACCGGGGGGGGGGGTAGCTTGCTACCCCTCCCCCCTCCACACACCGGTGACTTGCTTCACTTCACCTAGAGGTAGGACTTGACTTGGGGGTCAGGGATGGCGGGCACATATGTGTAAATAGCTAAGGTTTGTATGGTTAGGAAAAATACAAATTATCTTCGAATTTGTCATTTGTTCCGTAACCGAAATACAAACCACGCTATTTACAAAGGGTGACTTACCCCTTAGGAAGGGTGGAAAGTCCCCAGCCTTACTGACTTCGGCTTGCCCGGGGGCTCGATCCCTGAGTGAGCAGCACTAGAGAGAGGGAGCCCCTGTACCTCACAAGTTCCTAGCATCGCTAGGAACGAGTGGCCTACATAAGCAGTGTGAGGAGGAGAGTGTGACTCGTCCTATGAAGTTGACCTTGAGACCTTCAGATAGGAATTCTAGGATAGGACGTTCCCCATACCACCTCGTCAGGGTATGGGAGACGCAACAGTATTAAGCTTAATACTATGAGCACAAAGAAGCATGGGTTACCTGCAGAGGTCGAGGTCAGCTATGCGAGGACCAGGATGCTGCTTCCCCAAGAGAGGGGAGAATGAAGAGAGAAGTAAGGGTCAGACATACTCTTTCATTCACGCAGACTAAGACCGGGTAACAACGCCCTCAACCTACTGCTACTTGTCCAGAAAGGAGCCTGAGGTTAGACCAGCTGTTGTGCAGCCACCACAAGGCCGATAGAAAACGTATCGAGGCTCCTGTGGGTCACGTCTTGCAGGTAGTGGGCTGTGAAGGTCATTTGACGCTTCCAGACCCCAGCTTGAAGTACCTGCGTCACAGAGAAATTTCTCTTGAAGGCCAGGGATGTAGCAATACCCCTGACATTGTGGGCCTGAGGGCGCCGTGACGGAGGAGGGTCAGGATTCAGGGCATGGTAGATAACCCTTCGAATCCAAGCTGAGATGGAGTTCCTGGTGACCCTCCTCTTTGTCCTGCCTGTGCTCACAAACAAAGCTCGCACATGAGGACGGACTGCAGCCGTTCTCTTTAAGTAGTGCCTCAGACACCTCACTGGACATAGTAGCAGCTGGTCTGGGTCGTTTGTTACAGAATGGAGACTTGCGATCCTGAAAGAGTCGAATCGAGGATCCGGCACTCCAGGATTCTGAGTCTTGGCCACAAACTCAGGGACGAACCTGAACGTTACCTCCCCCCATCCCCTTGAATGGGCGATGTCGTACGAGAGACCATGAAGTTCACTAACTCGCTTGGCCGAGGCCAAGACGAGTAGGAAAGCCGACTTCCAAGACAGGTGGCGATCGGAGGCCTGGCGTAATGGCTCGAAGGGAGGTCTCTTAAGAGACCTGAGGACTCGAACCACGTTCCAAGGAGGGGGTCTCACTTCCGACTGGGGGCAGGTAAGCTCATAGCTACGTATGAGTAAAGAGAGTTCTAGCGATGAAGAAATATCCACGCCCTTCAATCTGAAGGCCAAGCTTAAGGCTGAGCGATAGCCTTTCACTACCGAGACAGAAATGCGCATTTCTTCTCGCAGATACACGAGGAAGTCCGCTATTGCTGGAATAGTGGCATCGAGTGGAGAGATACCCCTTCCACGACACCAAACACAAAAGACTCTCCACTTTGCTTGGTAGACTCCCTCAGAGGACCTTCGCAGGTGCCGAGAAATTCTCTCCGCAACCTGTTGCGAAAAGCCTCTCTCCGCGAGGAGACACTGGATAGTCTCCAGGCGTGAAGCCGAAGCGAGGCTACGGCCCTGTGAGGGACGCCGGAGTGGGGTTGTCTGAGAAGCTCGTGTCGTGGAGGAAGCTCCCTTGGGAGTTCCGTCAGGAGTTGCAGAAGGTCCGGAAACCATTCCGCGTGATGCCATAGCGGAGTTACTAGAGTCATGGAACAGTTGACCGATAGTCTGGTCCTGTTGAGCACCCTTCTCATCAGACAGAATGGTGGGAAGGCGTACACGTCGATGTTGTCCCACCGTTGCTGGAAAGCATCTTGCCAGAGTGCCTTGGGGTCCGGGACTGGTGAGCAGTACAGGGGCAGCTTGAAGTTCAAGGCTGTCGCGAACAAGTCCACAGTCGGGGAACCCCACAAAGTCAGGACTTTGTTGGCTATCTGAGGATTCAAAGACCACTCGGTACTCACTATCTGCGAAGCCCTGCTCAGACTGTCGGCGAGCACATTCCTCATGCCAGGAATAAAGCGAGCTGATAGTGTTATCGAGTGGGTTTCGGTCCACCTCAGAGTCTCTACTGTAAGATGGGATAGCTGTTGCAAAAAAGTGCCTCCCTGCTTGTTGATATAAGCCACTACCGTGGTGTTGTCGCTCATCACCACCACGGAGTGACCCGCCAGGGACCGTTGGAACTGCTGAAGAGCCAGAAAGACGGCCTTCAATTCTAGCAGGTTGATGTGTAGGCACTTTTCTAATTCTGACCAAAGGCCTGAGGCCCTCTGGTTCAGAACGTGCGCCCCCCACCCTTCTTTTGACGCGTCCGAAAACAGAGTCAATTCCGGGGGGAGGACGAGAAGACTCACTCCCTTCCGCAGGTTCTCGTCGGCCAGCCACCACCGCAAGTCCGCTGTTCCAGAGACCCCATTGGGATCAGAATGCCCGGGGAATTGGATCCTTGATTCCACCGGGACTTGAGCCGCCATTGAAGGGATCTCATCCTGAGGCGGCTGTTTGGAACCAGACGGGCCAGGGAGGATAGGTGGCCTAAGAGACGCAACCACGATTGGGCGGGGAGTTCTTTTCGCCTGAGGAAAGGTTCCGCCACCCTCCTCAGCCTTGCTATCCGGTCGTCTGATGGAAAGGCTTTGTGGAGATTGGTGTCTATTAGCATGCCTAGACAAACCAGTCGTTGGGAGGGCTACAGAGAGGACTTCTCGAGGTTTACCATGATCCCCAGATCCTGGCAAAGATCCAGAAGCCTGTCTCGGTGCCGAAGAAGGGTCGACTCAGAGTCTGCTAGGATCAGCCAATCATCCAGGTAACGAAGGAGACGAATGCCGTTCCTGTGCGCCCAAGATGAAATCAGGGTGAACACTCTGGTGAACACCTGAGGAGCTGTGGAGAGACCGAAACACAGCACCTTGAACTGGTAGATCTTGTTGTCTAGGCAGACTCTCAGGTACTTCCTGGAAGACGGATGGATTGGGATCTGGAAGTACGCGTCCTTTAGATCCAGTGTACACATGAAGTCTTGTGGTCTCACCGCAAGTCTGACCGTGTCTGCTGTCTCCATGCTGAACCGGGTTTGTCTGACAAACCTGTTCAGAGCTGAGAGATCGATGACGGGTCTCCAGCCTCCAGTAGCCTTCTTTACAAGAAAGAGTCGACTGAAGAAGCCTGGGGAGCCGTCCACGACCTCCTGGAGAGCACCCTTCTCGAGCATGGTCTCGACTTCGGCCTGAAGGGCCAGCCCCTTTGCCGATCCCGTGGCATAGGAGCTCAACGACACTGGATTCGCTGTCAGGGGAGGTTGAGATGTCGTGAACGGGACGCGATAACCTTGGTCGATCACTGAGACTGTCCAAGCATCAGCCCCGTGTTGCTGCCACCTGCGGATGCAACGCTGAAGGCATCGCCCCACAGGTGGACATGCAGGGGGACTGCCACCTCTAGGGCTTGCGGCCGCGGCCGCCACCCCTAGGAGTCTTGCCTCCCCTAGAGGACTTACCACCCCTATTGACCTTGGCTGGAAAGAGCTGCGGCTTAGACACCACTCTCTTAGCTGCCGGTGCCTGTTTGGGAGCCTTACGAGGCTGTTGCTGCTGTTGCGGCGGGGCTGGAGGCTTATAGGGCCGAGTTGTAAGGGCCCTGTGGAGGAGGGAGTCCGTGCTGGATTTCCTCCACCTCTCAGCCGTTCGCTCCATGTATTGAGGCTCAAACAGGCTCTCCCCCAGAAGGGAAGCATGTCGGAGCCTACACACATCTACGGCGGGGACCTTCGGATGGAATCTCTCGGACACAGCATCGCTACGCTTCAACACCGAGTTGGCCCACAGGGTGGTAACCTGGTGCGCCAAAAACTCGATGGAGCGGGTGCCCGAGAGCAAGAAGGTCTCTAGGGCCTTCCTATTGGTCTCCTTGGACAAGTCCTCCGATCGCAATAGGATGCCCAGAGATCCTAGCCAGAAGTCCAGCCACGAAGTAGCCTGCATGGCACACTTAGCGACCTTCTCGTGGTTAAGGATCTCTGCCGCCGAGAACGACACCTGCCGGGCAGAGAGTTTCTCAAGGGGAACTCGAAATACCTCCTCTGCTGAAGGCGAGGAGGAGGGATGAGCTTGTTCCCGGCAGTGGAACGACTGGAGGAGGCAAGAAGTGCGAGCTGCTCTTGTTAGAAAGGCATATCACCTATATTCTGGATGCAAGATTGGTGACCAGGATAAGAACTGGGTTCCTCACATATGCTGCAACACTTGTGCTACAAACCTTCGCCAATGGTTGAACAGAAAGAGGAAAGGAATGCGTTTTGCTGTGCCAATGATGTGGAGGGAGCCCAGAGACCATACCAACAATTGTTATTTTTGCATGGTACCTCCAATACAAATGGGCAAAGAAGAAAAAGGAGTCCATTGAATATCCAAACATTCCATCAGCTATTCGCTCAATTCCACATGGAGAAGGTCTACCTGTTCCTGATGCACCAAGTTCAGTATCTTTCGAATCAGATGAGAAAAGTGGTGAGGAGGAAGCAGGGGAGGATCGCAATGCTGGATTAATGAGTGACCCTAATTTTGATGAAGCACAGTGCTCTAGGCCACATCTCATAACACAAGAGGAACTCCATGACCTTGCCAGGGATCTGCAACTACTCAAGAATAAGGCAGAGTTGCTAGGCTCTTGTCTTCAACAGTAAAATCTCTTAGCACCTGACGTGAACATTTCAAAATTTTGGAACCGTCAGGAGCACTTCAAAGATTTCTTCGTAATGGAAGGTGATTTAGTGGCATGCAACAATATTAATGGTCTGATGGAAGCACTAGGCATCAAATATGAACAAAGACAGTGGAGGCTGTTCATAGATTTATCAAAAACAAGCCTGAAAGGTGTTTTGTTGCATGATGGCACTAGTAAACCATCAGTTCCTGTGGGCTTTGCACCCTCCAGGAAAGAAACTTATGAGAATATAAAGCATATGTTGCAGTGCATAAAATATGATGAACATCAGTGGCAGTTCTGTGGTGATTTAAAAGTCGTTACTATTGTTGCAGGGTTGCAGGGTGATGAACAAATCTGGTCAAGGATTCAAGTATTTAACATCAAAATTCCCTTTGTTGAGCGATGCAAAGATAAAAGAGTTTTCATTGGTCCTCAGATTCGAGAGCTTCTTAAAGACGATGAATTTGAATCAGCTCTTCATGGGGAGGAGAAAGCTGCTTGGAAGGCATTCAAGTTAGTTGTGAAGGGATTTCTCGGAAACAAAAGGGAGAGAAACTATGAAGAATTAATGGAAAACCTCATCAAGGCTTATAAGATCATGGGATGTAACATGTCACTTAAAATCCACTTTTTGGATTCACATTTAGCGTTTTTCCCAGAAAACTGTGGAGTAGTTAGTGACGAACATGGTGAAAGATTTCATCAAGATATTTCAATCATGGAAAAGAGGTACCAGGGTAAATGGAACACAACAATGCTTGCAGACTATTGCTGGACACTGACAAGAGACGACTCTTCAACCTATTATAAGCGTCAAGCAAAAAGGCAGAGAATAGATATGGATTAGAGTTTAAAACATAATGACATATACTGTATATTAAAATAAATCAATCAAATATTGCATGCCTCATATCTTTGAACCTGTAGCCAATACACATTTTTCAACGTGATATTTGGATTCATTGGATGAAAATACATAAGAATCAACTAATCTCATTTAAGAAGCACACAACTTTTCAAAATTTGTTGACCAGTGAAATAGCCCTGTACCATGGTACAAGGTAAAAAAACGAAAAGATTTAAAATCTAAGGTTTTCATAAATTATGTTTTTTAATTTTATTTTTTGTAATGAGTTACTTTAATATCTAAGGTGACATGTGTCCTGAATACCTACTTGAGAATTTAATAACTATTATTATCCTTGGTTTTATTAATATACAAGCATTGGTGTCAGCTGCGTTAATTTTTTTTCCACGCCAGTATTTGCTCACTGAACGAGACAAGATAGTGTTTTACAACCAATCTGGTAGCACTTACCGGAGGTTTGCCTTACAACTTTACCCGCTTCTGACTTAATCCTCATTCTCAATACCCAATAGGATGTGGTATTACGGTTTGCCTATCAGGCATGTCAGTGCGGACAGGCCTTCATGTTACTAAAGTTTGACATTTAATTTAGGAACTAAGGCAAAACTTTAATAATCAGGATAATTCTTTATTTCAATGACAGGTACCATAGTATAGTCCACACATTCCCTGGTATCTCTTTATACTGTGATTGATACAGGCAGTTTTCGTGTTCAACACCTACTACTAGCTTCTTACTACCTTTATGGCTACAGGCAGTCTGTTTCACACCGCTAATTTCTCGCTACCATGATTGCTACAAGCGGTTTAGTTATTTTACTAATTCTTTTTTATTAGCTACGGGAGGTTCTAGTGTTCGGAATTTAGGTAATACCACCTTTGTTTTGGTATTTGCCATTAACCTTCATCCAATTTTTAAACATTTAATCTTAATTTTCTAGAGATTTCTATTGATTGATTGATTTAAAGTTTTCAGGCATCCTGACAGATTTCTATTGAATACTAAAGGATCATGAATACCTTCAGTAGAGTAGTAAAGAATTTTTATACTGTTTTTAAACTATATTAAGATTTGTCTAAAAGGATTTTTATATGTGTAAGTTCCATAACTACTTTTATACTGTATATCAAAGTACGTTTAAGACCACCGTATCCAAGAGTTACGTCAATTAAAATTGCTTGAAGACACTCAACATTACTTTAACCTTTAAGTGTGTATCACTATATACACAAGTGAATATTAAAAGTTTCAATACTTTACATTCTATATTAGACTATTAAGTATGTTCAGTAAGATCACCCTTGACAAAGCTACCTTTGCACATATGCTGCAAGGTTATGTAATACATAGTAAAGTAAAACTTTAGTTCCTCTATAAAGGTTATGAAATTTATAAACTTCAAAATGCATTTATATAATAAAAGGTTGAAAAGTTAAGATTTGAAGCAAACATATGTTAGTGATAAAGATTACGAAAGTTAAACTCCACCCAGACTACTGCACCACTGTAGCTATGTCATGTCACCGATCTATTCATTACCCATCATTCCATCCAAACGGCAGTTTCTATGACAGTTACTTCAATCCTCCAGTACAACTCGGGCAGCTTGGTTAACGGGGGGAGCTGTCAGTAGAGCAGGTAACCATTGCCAGATAATCTAGACTGCTCTTGGAGGAAATCCCGTTGCCAGATTATGTTTTCTTTAGAGTAGGAAACTAATTCATTGGTACTTTCCTTTCATCAGCAGGTTGCCAATCCAAAAACAAAATAGCCAGGATGTCCCAGCGTAGGCCTACTCTCCGCCGAATTGTTCGCGCAGACAAGTTGCAGACATGCAAGAGCAGTTGACCTCAAACCAGAGCCATTAACCTTGCATCATTGCAGCTTTAGAATTCAGCCAGTTTCAATGGAGTTTAGGTTAAAATATTGAAGGCACTATTTAATACTCCTCCGCAAATAAACTTGAAGGCTACTGTATATCAGTTCCTACACCGTTAACTTTCAAGTTTCAAATTAAATGCTTTGTGTATTTAAGCCGTTTGCAGTCACTGCTACAAATATTTACTAGAAAAAACCCTAAAATGAAGCCAAACTATTTAAAGCAATGTTCGAAACCAATACTAAAGCTGAACTCTTAAGAGGCTTACAATAATTTCTCTACTTGAGCCATATTAAAACCTTTTACAGTTATCTTTTATCCGGTGTGGTTGTCTATCTTCTAAACTCAATCTTTCAAGATTTTAACCTATTTAAGTTACCAAAATACCCAACATTCCAACCCCAAAGTAGAAGGCCTATCTGCAAGTGGTATATCTATAACTGCGAATACTATATATCGTGATCTTAAAATATAAAGTGAGAACGATTTGATAGATATGTCCACCATACTTTTAATATCTTTAAAAAACTCACTGTAGGAAGTTATAAAAGTGACGTTGCTTTCGAGAAGACAAATTATTTCTCTAGTAGATTGTCAAATTTAAGTACACTAGCGAGTTATAAAAAAATTACGAAATTAATTTCTAACTTGTAAACTCACTGAAATGCAACATCAGTATTAAATTTAATGCCCCGCCATTACAAAACACATTTTACATTCAACATCGGTCGTTATGCTGGCAAGTCCACCCCCCCCCCCCCCGTCTAACCTTACAACATTTAAGAGAATACTCTTTAGAATTTTATAACAACCTTGTGATAAATCTCCCAAAACCATGGCACTGAAATCCCATTAATCTAGCCCAATGAAATATCACTTAACTTCTTGCCATACAATAGCCTAAGAAAAATAAAAAGTTGTAATAGGAAAATAAATTTGGCAAGTCAAACATGCTAATTTTCTGAAGCAGTGAAGCAGTGATTACATATCTACGATATCGGGGCCTACCGTGATATCTAAGTCTGAAGTTAATCTAAAGTTGACTAAAAGTAGTCCGTTAAGGAAAAATTAAGTAGATAATTTCAAAATGTCCACAGTAGACCTAAAAAGTCTACCATGGGCAACCCTAGTCCACCTTTGCCTTCGTAGCAACAGCCACCCCGGCGAAGGTGGACTTTACAGAATGGCAAATATTAAAAATACCACTCATTTAAACAATCTTCCATACATTTCATGTAAGTACTATCCTATTGAGGATTAAAGATGCATGCTTAAATGCTCGCTAACATTCAAACTTTCGCTAAACAGTTTAATAATAGTTTGATGTGGTTTAAAAGCTCAAGATTATTCGCTATTCAACTCTTTGAAACAACTTAGCCTGCTGTTCATCCATTTGAAACCGTTCTTTAATTTTAATTGAACAGTTAAGACAGTAACCAATTTAATATTTAAAGCTCAATTCTGAAATAAGAAAACTGGCAAGAAATAATTTCTAGATAAATGCTAACGTAGTTGAAGCCCATACAGTAACTGAATTAACACTTAAAACTACTGAATTATAATCTAAAACTACTAAAACTGAAAAATGATGCCCAAGTTCTGAAATATGAATACCAGCAAGAACAGATTTTTCTAATTTCTTATTGCTTTAGTAAAAAAGTTTTAATGAATTTTGCATAATCATCAAACTATGACTGAACTCTAATACTAGGTTAAATTTCATACATCTGAAAAATTAAATTGTGCCAAAAGATTAAATTCCACTTACACTCTTTGTCCAGTACTACATTCATAGTTCAAATAAGTTTAAAAACATTAAAAGACTATGTTCAGTTTTAGATTATCCCACATGTCAGAATTAACAGGAAGTTCAGTTTTCGTTCAGTTTTCAAGCCAAACATTTACAAAATACGTCCAGTCCAATAAGGTTGTGCGAGAAAAAAATAAAATAAGAGTTTTACTTACGCTTTAGGTGAACCATGACAAATATGACATTAATAAAAGAAATTAAGTTATGGTCAGTTTCCTAGCCAAACCGAGTAGACTACATATAAGGCAGTTGACAAAAACAAGCTAACCATACAAAGGACAAAACATTTCTTAAGAATGTAAGTTGAAATAAGTTAAATCCATAGACAAATTTAAGCATTTAACGATTAATGAGATATTAATGTACAACCCGGTAGCCCAGTAATAACCTAAAATCCCAGTAAACGACGATTAACGACTTGTACAAGTGAGTTTCAACAATGCTAGATACCGCTCAGTAGTTAGGACATCAAAACGCAAAAACAAGAGACAATACTACAATTGCCGCAGATTAAAGTGAAGCCTTTATCGAACCTACTTGTAAACACAAAATACCCACCAAGTTTGAAAGCATGAACAATTACGAATAAGACTAAAGGCCAAAAAGCGTCGGAGATGACTAACATGAAAACCATGAACTATATTGACGACATAGCTCCGCAAGAACCAAAATGTCCTGGTCCATAACCATTTCCTTTGAAACATGCCAAGCGTTTGCCATATCCAGAGATAAAAAGTTCTGACTATAGCAAAGAAAAAACTAAAGCAAACACATATAAACACTTACCATTATCCCACGCATAGCAAGTGAAAATCGACTATGATCAACAATTCTTCAAATAAAGCGTACAAGCAGCTGTACAAGCTCGTATATACCTCGCAACTTCGATAAAACTTCCACATATCAAATCAACCGCGAAGTAATCCAAACTAAACCTATTCTCGAATTTTGGTCGTCGAGGAAAACTCTCTCTGTGCAATTGTCTAATGAGGACTTTGAAAAGCAAGCAGTGAAAGTTAAGCCAAGGACTCATCAGATCAGCCACAAGATACAACTCGGAATATCGCCCACAATTCTGTCTGGCTTTGGTGATTTTCTATATTTTTGTCTTTGATTATACTTCTTAGATAGTTTTTGTTCTCAATCAGCTTAATTTAATATTTTATTTTTATAGAAATTTTTTTCGGCACTTATTGTCCTTTAATATACACATTTCGTCATTATTTTATGGTAATTCTGCCTTGTTTTTCATATTTTTTCCAGATTTATTCTTGTTAACTCTTCTTTTCCTTATAACCTTCTAGATTGGGTCTAGATAAACAATATGTAACTAACTTGCCGAGGTGTTTTTCTTTATGGTCTATTTTTTTTTTTATTGTATTATAGCATTTTTCTCTGTGCATCGTGTTATTTCTGTGATGCTAGTCCAATTTCCTACTTTCTCTCCTATTCTTCCTCGTTACCTTCTGTGATCTGTTTTATGCCATTCATGTTACTCTGACACATACACCAGAGATAAAGATATATAAATCAGATACTTCCATACTGTAATTACTGAAGTAATGATTCCTTGGACGAAAGAACTTGAACATATCTTTAGATAACTAACATTTCTGACGTAAGAAAGGCCATTAGCTTAGGATACGTATGAAAAGACTCCCAAGGTAGCGGAACGCTTCGTGTTCGGTTGTGTTCAAGAACTACAGAAAGAGGTCTTGGTTGCGTTCCTTTATGAAAGATCAAAGACTGGACAAGTTGCTAAACGTCATTTAGGGTTTTGGTGAATACCTTTTCTCTCTTGGTGTTTTCTGTAACACCTTTTTTAGATTGTGTTTGTTGAATAGTTCTTTTAGCTTAGGCCTTTGTTATAAACCCTTTTTAGATTGTGTTTGTTGAATAGTTCTTTTAGCTTAACCCTTTTTAGTTTGGGTTTTATTGAATGTCTTTTTTGAGCTTGAGTGTTTGGTGAATAGCTTTTTTATGATAATGTCGAATAGGTTATTTAGCTTGAGGTTTTGGAGATTGGCATTTTTGTTGAATGGCTTTTCTTAGCTCGAATTTTGCTGAAAAGCTTTTATAGCATAGGTTTTTGTTGAATAGTTCCTTTAGCTTGGCTGTTTGGTGAATAGCTTTCTTGGCTTGGGTTTTCTTGTATAGCTTGAATTTTGTTGAATAGCTTTCTTTACATTTGTTTTTGAACAGCTTTTGTTAGCTCGAAATTTTTTTATTAGCTTTTCATAACTCGACTTTGCTTTATTGGCTTTTGGATTTTCGTAGCTTATTTTGTAGGTGACGTTTGAATTATTCTTACTCTGCACCTATTTATTAGCTAACTTTAGCTCACTTCCCAATTGCGTTCATCCAGCTGAGTCTGACGGCTTTCAACTTTTATTCCAGCAAATCTCCTGAGGTCTGGACGTCACAACCTCAAAGTTTAAAGGACAATTTTATTTGGGTACGGGTAGATGTTGCGCTGTTAAGGTTGGCACTGCTCTTTTATCAGCGGTGTTCATGCTTACCTCCAGAGCACTACTTCCCTATCTAATCAGGAGGCTTCAACCTTTGAGCAATGATTTTGGTATGATTAATACCTATGCGTACTCTACGTCCTTTAAAAGGGAAGATTTATCTCCCCAAAACAGCTAGATTTTCTTTACTTTAAAGGACTTTGATTTGTATAGCTGGGGAAAATATAAATATTAATTTTTGACAGATAATTGAAATATATCTAAAGGGTTTTAAATTGGGTTATATTTGCGTCTTTGTCTAAGGGTGGGGGCGGGGGGGGGGGGGGTGGGGGGAGGGGGGGGGCGGCTTTTTTATGTTCATGAAAGTTCCACGTATATTAGTTACTGCCTTTATCAGGGGTGATAGCTCAGGTCTTACCCAGCTTTGTAATATACAATTTTTTTTTCTAGAATACCATTTTTCTTTAAGTTTCAATAAACTAAAGTCTTTTTTGCTTTAGATCTCCCCTTAAGTCTCTAAATTCCATAAGTAAGGAATAAATACTAAGCCGTTATTCAAAGCTATTTTCTTTTAGGATTCGTAGTTCTTTTTTAAAGTCAAAGTCATATTTTTGAAGTCATTGTTTGTTTTCTGAAAAGTCATATCTTTTATTCTAAGGATTCATAGTTCATTTTTCAGAAGCCAAAGCTATTTTTGGAAAAGTCCTTACTATATTTCGACAAAAAGCTGATATTTGGAATTATTCTGTAATTTGTGATAACTAAGTTTTGACAGCCAATGGCTCAGGTCTATCGATAGACGATAGTCTGGCTATCAATATCGGACGGGATTGCTATGTCACAGTGAAAATGAAGCAATCTCTCTCTCTCTCTCTCTCTCTCTCTCTCTCTCTCTCTCTCTCTCTCTCTCTCTCTCCTAGAACAATGGCACCTGCTGACTAATTTACATATCGGATGTAAATCCGATATGTCAGTAGACCGTTGTCACTTTCCTCCAAAGAATGATTGTCAAAGAGGTAAAAAAGGAAACTTATTTTCTTAGTACCGATGTTATTGTTTGTTGTATGTAGAGTTCATGAATGGTCTTTCGTCAGTTATTATTATTATTATTATTATTATTATTATTATTATTATTATTATTAGCTAAGCTACAATCCTAGTTGGAAAAGCAAGATGCATAAGCCCAAGGGCTCCAACAGGGAAATATATCCCTGTGAGGAAAGGAAATTAAGCTATTCATGAAGTATGAAGTAAATATAATTATATTCTTTTATTTTTTATTCATTCCCTTACCCACTCTACTATTAAGCAGTTTAGTTAATATTTGCATTTCCATTTATTCATTTGCATATTTGATCCAAGGCTCTTCCTTTTCGTTTCGTCTTCTCTGCTTCTTATGATACTAGTATCTCCTTCCTGCTTTTAATTAGTTTCCTTCCCTCTCACCAATACCTCATTTTACATTCTCCAGTTCAATAACTTCTCTATCTCCTCTTTCAAAACCAACCTTTATGCCTTTGCTTTGATAATTCATCTTATCTGCTTATCTTCTCGCACTTATGTAGAAGTGATCTCATATGTTCATCAATAATGTTCAATAATGAATGATTTTCCTTAAATGTAATTTTTTTTTTTATTGTAGGTTAAAGCTAAAAGAAACTCTTTCTAAAAGCGTTAATACAACATGAATTTAAAAAGGTGCTTTATATAGCTCGCTTTTATAGACTGACAGATAACATAGAGACGTGATTACGGTTAAAGTGGATGTCAGTTTAATGATTCCTTGTAAGTATTTCTTCTTGAATTTGCCAGACCACCGTAAAGTTATTCTCCTTCTCCGATCCAATTTAGTTAATTAAATGCTTAATAGTTAGATAATGCCTTGCTTTGTTCAAAAGAGGGATTTATC
>NC_090731.1:24412890-24427890 GCF_036898095.1 Palaemon carinicauda | reverse complement strand
CATTGGCAGACTTGTCATATATTAAAATTCAATGAAGCCATTGTAGTGTCCAATATGGTGGCTTTTTTAACTACTAAATCTTTTCATATTATTTATTCCTACATGGCAGTCTTGCCATATATCAAAATTTAATGAAGCAATTGGAGTGTGTAATATGGTTGTTTAGTTCCATTTCACAAAGATATAGACGACTGGCAAAATCTAACAGAGACCCTTTGCGTCAATAGGCGTAGGAGGAGATGATGATGATAATGAGGAATATGGTGGATCCTTTTGCATTTGGAGTGTGTAATATGTTGGTTTAGTTCCATTTCACAAAAGATAGAGACGACTAGCAAAATCTAACTGAGGCCCTTTGCGTCAATAGGCACAGGAGGAGATGATGATGATGATGATGATGAATATGGTGGATCCTTTTGCTATTAAATCTTTCTGTGTTCCATATTAGATATTTCCTGAGAAACTCCCGACTAAGTCAATATCTCCTCTCCCTTATATCGTACTCTTTTATTTACCTTTTAAGAGTCTCCCCTTCCCATGTTTTCCTCTTTTAAGGAAAAAGTTGAACACAAACCTCCAAACTTTCTCGTCCAAAGTTACCGGTTATAAAGTTTTATTTGGATATAAAAAGGAACATTAGGCTGTAAATTTTCAAAAGGATGTTTTGCTTTGCAGTCAAAATGTGATGGAACTTTTTTCCAAAAATATGCTCCTCAAGTTTACCCGACGCTACTCATAAGAAAAAAGGAAAAATGTCGCTTGTGTGAAGATAATTAAAGTGATTCGTATTAAGTAAAAAAGGTAATTGAATATGCTTTTTTGGCGATGATCCTGATAACAATTCCTCATTAGCCATGTAAACAACTTGGACATACAAATTTTGCATTAGACAGCATGCATTTACATAGAAATGTTGTATTAAATACAGTATTTCAAAACGACATTATAAGCGATATGATGGAAAACAAATCTCTGATATCCTTTTAATCATTGTGATTAATATTAATTCGAGTACAACAAAGCATAAACTATTCTACTCATAAATTTGATATCTACATAATATTAAATCTATTAATAGTATAGTTCATGCTTTGCTGTAGGCGAATTAATATTAATCACACTGATTAAAAGGAAATCAGGGAATATATAACTGATTGAAAAGATTTTTTTTTTTTTTTTTTTTACATTTTTTTTTAATACGTCTTATATTACTTTGACAACATTTATACTATACGAGCTACCTTAAGGCTCACTGAGTATTACTGTAGCTCTTATGAATATTAATATAATTTCCTTCAACATATTCTGATTCGTCTTATTATATTATATGGTTATTATTTACCATTTTGAACTAAGATTTAATTTAAATCTTTATTTTCATAGGTATTCTTTTGATAAAACAGTTGCAAGTCATAAATATTTTATCATTTATTCTCTTTATGGTATATTTTGAAATGATTTTACAAATTTTTATGGCTCAATTTTTATTAGTTCTTGCTATCCGTGTCGTTATCATTGACAATATTATCACAGTATTTATTTTTCCTAGTTTTAAAATCAACATTTTTGAAATTCAAAGGATTTTTGTATATTTTTTTTTTCTTTCAGCTCAGCACACGTTTAATAAATAAAAAGATCACCTTGACCTGGATATTCTAGAAACCCTTTATCCTATTATTAATGTAATGTATTTTACACATTAAAAATGTCACGCCGAATGATAAATAAAAATCTTAAAGTATTTCTATCTCACAATGTCCTTAAAGTTTACATAGACTTTTATAGCACCTCTATGGCCTGTTGACTTTTCCTCTTCAATTGTGACACTAAATATGATGCATGTTCCATTTTAGTAATGCAAAATGTTTCACTCTTTCCCAATTCTTTTCACTCATATTTAGTGATATGAGAATTTCAATAAGCTTTGTAGCTTCTTCGAACTATCTACATTTCGCGAAACTAATATTAATATATTTTCACATAGATATAAATTGATATTAAATACTAAAAATTATAAAATAGAAATAATTACCAAAGAATTAGAAGTATATATGACTATAAACAAAGGGAAAATAGATGAAAACAGACGAAACGAACTGAAACATTATCTGTCCTCCGTTGTCTTTTCCTGCACCCTCGCTTTTTCCAACATGTGTTAATCCAATAATAAGCATAAAGGCCTTTGAATAAAATCCTATTTCACGCCAACCCTCGCCTATTATAAATCACCAATTACACCTTAGGACAAACATCATCCCCCTGTCGGTTTAGAATCTCAAAGGATTAGACCATATTTTTTCGAAGAACATTTCGTTGGAATGTTAGAATGTTTTTAAAGAAATTTTGATTTTTTTTCTAAGAGAGATAAAAGTATATATATATATATATATATATATATATATATATATATATATATATATATATATATATATATATATATATATATATATATGTATATATATATATATATATATATATATATATATATATATATATATATATATATACATATATATATATATATATATATATATATATATATATATATATATATCTGTGTGTATGTATATATATATATATATATATATATATATATATATATATATATATATATACAAGCAGATACATACATACATATATATATATATATATATATATATATATATATATATATATACATATATATATATATATATATATATATTTATATATATATATATATATATATATATATATATATATATATATGTATATATATATATATATATATATATATATATATATACACACACACGCACACACACACACACACACACATATATATATATATATATATATATATATATATATATATATATATATTTATATATATATATATATATATATATATATATATATATATATATATATATTTATATATATATATATATATATATATATATGTATATATGTGTGTGTGTGTGTGTGTGTGTATACAAGTATCCTTAGAATAAGCCAAATGGCCAACAAGTTTTACACCATACATAACTATACCATCGAATACTTTTAGGTGAATTAAAAAAAAAAATCTGTAGCCTAGTAAGTAAATTTAAAATGCACCATAGTTATTTCGACTTTTGATACGCATTACTATAGAAAAAGTATTTCAGTTAGAAAAAGGAAATTCATCCACAAAATTATAGAATGCTTGAAAGAAAAATGGTTCTTTTTTACAAGATAATCTTGACGAAGATTCAATTAATGGGATAGCAAAATGGAACTCAATTCCTTGCCATTTTCTGGATACTGTGGAGCAATGGTTACATTGGAAATATCAAGAGGAATCAAAATTGCATTGCTAATAGTATCATCAAACTACCTGATAACGAAGAAAATTACCACTGTCCACCAGTGGAGGACGGGTGATTATTGCATTATATCTCTTTTGTTGTCTGATATCATATCTAAATCCTACATGAGAATTGAAAGCATAACAAATAAATAATCATTTGATAAGTGCTTTGACATAAATTTATAAGTGATATTTTCCTTCGGTATTGATATCGGTATATTTGAGAACAAAGCCTTCAGAAGAATATCGAGTGCTAAATGGCAAGGTAGGATTAGAAATGAAATAATATGAGACATTATTCGAGTGCCATATGTGGATGAGATCATGGTGTGGGGTAGATGAAGATGGTTTGGGCTTGCTCTTCCCACTCACCAAACGTTTAACTGGGCTCCATGTGGCACTAGAAGAATTGGAAGAACCAGGTCTACATGGCTGAGGACTATGATACGTGAAGTTGATGATGAATGGAGAAGTATTGATTTAAAATCTCATGATAGATATGACTAGCGAAATCTAACCGAGGCCCTTTGTGGCAACTAGGTTAAAAGAGATATATTAAAGTAACCACGTGGTAAGTTCTTGGTTCTCCACTTGAGAAAAAAATATGTCAGATATATTCTACTATAAACAAAGCACCAACACCATCTATTGACATCTTTTACAATGTTTGCGACTTGCTAACTGCGTTCCGAACATTTGTACGAGTAAATGTTAATAAACAATGGTAGTAATTGTCTTTATCAACCCACTGTGTCTAAATTAGAATATACGCAATATTGTTTCTTTATATGAATATCATATGAGTAATGCAATGAACATGATTAATCTATTGGTAAACTTGTTCCATGCCAGGAAACCTCAAATGAATGAATGAATCGGTCAATCAATCTTTATTTTCCATTATATCGAAAACGGACTCGATAATCATAGACGGCATGAATACCCAAACAACCAACAAAACACAAGGAAATATATTTAGATTAACAAATAACTAGCCGTTATACTCACATATCACCTAATATAAATATCATGCATATTATAATTCCACTTGCTTGAGGTAGCTAAATGTTTTCGGTTCATCGTAATTACAGTGATTGGGAGTCTTGTGACGTTTCATGAATTTGTAAGCCTGAAAGTTCAATGGCCATTTCGTGTAAACAATGAAATTGCTTTCCGTTACATTCCATCCAAATACCAAAATAAAACAAACATTAATAATTTTACTAATTCTTCAACAAACCATAAAACAAAAATAAATAATGATGAATCAAATTCTTCAAATGCCCGCTTTAGTATGTCAAAATAAATAATTTTTTCCGCTGAAGGAATGAAAAAGGTTTTGCTGTTACGCTGTATTAAAATAAAACGAAGACGATAACAAGTTTAGTTATTATATATTAATAAAATTTCTGTATCATTGCATCCCCATGCCCTGTTATCAACACGGTATTACGCATTAATCTGCAGGAAAGGATATTGAAATAATTTTTCTGGGAAGCCAGAGTATTTACCAAATAAATAATTAACAATGATATTCTTATGGAGCATTATATGCCGACTCATCTGCAGGAAAGGATATTGAAATAATTTTTCTGGGAAGCCAGAGTATTTACCAAATAAATAATTAACAATGATATTCTTATGGAGCATTATATGCCGACTCATTTAGTTTAATCTTAAGTCCCTGTAATCTTTTTTAATGTAATACACTCAAATGTCTCATTTATTTCTAATATTATACAGGATTTTCCGTTTGGCAACCTTGACACAAGATAACATCTAATTTTGAGAGAGAGAGAGAGAGAGAGAGAGAGAGAGAGAGAGAGAGAGAGAGAGAGAGAGAGAGAGAGAGATTGTTGATTGCGGTTGGACATGTCTGAGGCTTTTATTCTACAGTGGACTAGTAACGGCTGAAGATGATGATGATGATGATTATGATGATGATGATGATGATTATATTTCAATTAATGAAGCAATGTTCCGAGAAGATAGGATTTAAAATTAGCCAAACAGTTATGGAAAATGCTAGGTTATGACGGATAGGAATATAGTAATTTTGGTAATATATAAGTATAAAAAACATATCTATGTTAATATTTCTTCGTATCATCATCATCATCATCACCTCCTCCATCACCTCTTGACGCAGGGACCGCGGTTAGATTTCGCCAATCTTCTCTATCTGGAGCTTTTAAATCAATACTTCTCTCTTCATCATCTCCTACTTCACGTTCCATAGTCCTCAGCCACGTAGCCCTTGGTTTTCCAACTCTTCTAGTGCCTCCTCCGTATGTCAATAATAATTCCATACGCCTACTCAGCACGCGCATGGCTTCATTTTAATCCTCCCTGGGAGAGCCATTTCCCAGGTTTTTTTTTTTTTTTTTTTTTTTTTTTTTTTTTTTTTTTTTAATCTTACATGACGTAAAAAGTACGGCAACGATAATAATCTCATCTTAATGTCTCCAGAGGAGCGGCCCGAGGCAGTGTAAAAATAACCAAGGAGGCGTGGAATTAATCTCGCCCCCTTATAACTCGGTTAACACATCGTCAAGCAACTTTCTCGTCATTCTTTTCTTATATCTTACATTTTTTTTCAGTATACTTTACACTCTCCCTGTACCTCCAGGCGAAATCTTCAACTTCCTTCGTTACGACGAGGAATTTGATTTACGGGGACCCTCGATTTTTATTTGGGTTGTTCTTGTTAGGTACCACTATCTACCATAAAATATCTTTTTTCTCTTTTCTTTGAATTTTTATTTATCTATATTTTATTTTTCACATTTCACATTTAAGATGGAGAGGGCAAGGGAAGCTGCTTCCCGGTGTATGGGATTAAATCAACCTAGAAAAGAGGAGGGAAGGAAAATCTGAGGTTTAATTTGGTAGCAGAAATAGAAATTCCCTGAATTTATTTCCTATTTCATGGTACGAGATACAGTTAGGCTCAGTATTAATTAATCCTTGAATCGGAAAGGATTCCTAACATATTGAGATCAACTTTTTTTACATTCAGTAGTACTAGTCTAATGAAAGTTGCCATATTCGTGTTCGTTTTTCCACGTAAACTACTTTAAACTATTTGTTCTGGAACATTTTTCTATCGCCGAAGTAAGATGCTGCAATCATTGGCCTACAGTCATACCTTGCAGCTTGAGGTATTGCATCCTAAAACTCATATTATTAATTAAACATTATTTTAAATCTTCGTAGCTAGGCTAAAGCCAGGGTAATTTATTAGAGTCTGTTTCAAAAGTTATTACGCAGTAAGACATTGCAGTTAAAACAACCAGCAAAGATTTCATGTGTCTTCTCACTATCTTAAAAGACTTTTTAGAGCAAATTTGAAGACAATGGAATATTTTACATTTGAGTTTATAAACTTGAAAATACGTTTTAGAATAAAGCCAGCGTCAGTCCCGTGTCAAGGAATTCGTACTCCATATGTTGAAAGTAAAGGATTTTGGTAATCCCCGGACTTCATTACAATAGCTTGGCTTTCTTCTTTTTACATTGTAACTCATTACGGTTGTTCTCAATTCCAGCGAACATAATCCAAAGTAAGCTTATTCCTTTCACCAATCAACAATTAAGTAAATCTATGTTGAATTCGTAGGTTTTTATCTCGTTTTAATCCTTGTTCTTCTTCTATGGAGTTCCTGGAAAGTACAAGACCAAATCCCATTATCAAGGTGTAATTCCTCCATTTCCGAGAAGAGGAGTCAGTCTCTAATCTATTACAAATATTTACGTATCATCCCTTGGTATATAAAGTGGGTTTGCTAACGTGAAATTTACGTTTTCTATATAAAGGTTTATAGGCGTATGGGAGCCTCTATATCTTGTTTCTCATGTATAATTTGTGAGGCAAGGCATACCTTCTAGTATGAATGGAAATATATTGCCTTATCTCTCTCAGTATTTATTATTAATTTCATGAAATGCATGTAGTATACGCAATAACAAAGTTTGCTGTAATATATTGTCTACATAACCTTTCTGACTTACTTTAAGCCTTCAGCAATTTCCGTTTCATTATTGTACGAGGAAATGAGAATGCTTAGCTAGAATGATATGTTGCAACGTAATTTTATATTGACCCTAATGTTGAAGAATAAATTCTAGATGGATATTCATTATATATATATATATATATATATATATATATATATATATATATATATATATATATATGCTTTAGAGATATATGTATACACACAACACATATATATATATATATATATTATATATATATATATATATATATATATATATATATATATATATTATATATATATACACAAATACGCATGGGTATTTTATATCAACGTATAATTCATCAAACATGTAGATATTTTGGACATATTATGCTTGAATTTTCCCTTTCGCTAGGTACACACAGTATGCTGGATTCCTCATCCTCCTTTGGGGGACTCCAGATGGCCACAAATTCTTATTACCCAAAATCCCCTACCTGAAAAATGGACCCATAAGACGCAATTACTTTGTCGTTCAACATATAGTAGATCTATTTTTTTAAATATATGTATTTCAAGGTATTACATTGGAAAATAGATATCAGTATTTTATGTGTGTATTGATATATAAAGTAATTAACTCTATTCCAAGATGACTCATCACCCTAATTTCGAGGATTCTTGTTCTTCAAAAGGTTTAATTCATTTAGAGGTTTAGGGGCCACATATGAATGGCAGAGGCAAAGAACAGTGACATTGCTCTAGCAAGGAAGACAATGTTCTAGAGACTGACCATATTACATATGATCAGCGCCCAGGCCACCTCTCCACCAAAGCTAGGGCCAAGTAGGGTCAGGCAATGGCTGTTGATGAATCAGAAGATAGACCTATAGGCTTTCCCAAAACCCCAATCCTTAGTTCACAAGGATAGTGAGGTTGTAGCGACCAAAGGAACTAACGAGTTTGGGAGGAACTTGAACCACAGTCTGGCGATCACCAGGCAAGGACGCTACCAACAGGCCACCACAACCCTACATATCATCGTAAATAAGCATACGCCGCTTTTATTCTTATTAATTCTTATTCATTTTTTTCATGTTTAGTTGTATGAAACTTTCATAGATACATTTGCTCTAATGTGTGATATGAAAATAATTTATAATGAAGTAAAACGAGATATTTGTAATATTTCTATTAGTTCATTAGTATAATACTAGAATATATATATATATATATATATACATATATATATATATATATATATATATATATATATATATATATATATATATATATATATATAACAATACTTCGTCATAAATATTTCAAAATAAATTTGCAGTTAATCACAAATGAAATCAATGAAGAATATCTTGCAGTAGAGTTAGAAAAAATATGATAAACAAGAGTGGAAGAAAAGAATAGTCCAATAATAACGTCACTCCATAATATATATATATATATATATATATATATTATATATATATATATATATATATATATATATATATAATATATATACATTTAGGACAAAATAAAATCCATGAACATATTGTAAAATGTGCTCGGAAAATACAAGACACTTTTGTACAATAAAAATACAATATATGACTTTTCAGATATTTTTTTTTTATTTTCATTGCTCAGTCGGATGAGCCTCTCCCTTTTAAAAGAACTGTCCTTTTAAAAGTCTCTCTCTCTCTCTCTCTCTCTCTCTCTCTCTCTCTCTCTCCTCTCTCTCTCTCTCTCTCTCTCTCTCCGCCATCGAAGAACAATAGACGACGTAAATCTCGCGATGAAAGAGCTCAAAGCCCCATGAGTGAAATATATAAGAGATACGAGAAATGATTTGTAGAATCCGATGGCATTGTTCCTTCCGCCCTCTTGGAGGATCCGAATCCTTGGTGTATTTCTCTTCTTGGGGATTTATTCTCCTTGTTGGAGACTTTTCTAGATATGGAGATGTTCCTTGGAGCCTTTGCATTATTGTGGGCGGAGAGAGAGAGAGAGAGAGAGAGAGGAGAGAGAGACGAAGTGAGAGAGAGAGAGAGAGCGGAGAGAGAGAGAGAGAGAGAGGAGAAACTGAATGTTGAGAATCGTGTATGTATATGTTTTTTTTTTTTTTTTTATTCTACAGATAATTAACGTGAGGTAGAAAATGATTAGATAAAAGACGAGTAAGCATTTAAGGATAACGTTGATTTTAGCAATATAGATAGAATGATGGCTTTTGCTGAAATAGAGATTATTATTATTATTATTTATTATTATTATTATTATTATTATTATTATTATTATTGGCCGAATTTCAGAAAGTCTGCGGCATTATGACGCCCAGCAATTAAAATAAGAACACATGAGAACTTATGAAAGGATAGAAGTAATTATACAGGAGCTTTTTTTTTATCTAACTCAGAGAGAGAGAGAGAGAGAGAGAGATAGAATTGAGAGAGAGAGAGGAGAGAGGAGAAGAGAGAGAGTGAGAGGGAGTGAGAGAGAGAGAAACATTCACCCTTACCATCGAGTACATCTGGATTTTATGATGTCAACAGCATATGTTTGAACATGCAAGCTCTAGGTCAAGAGTCGCATCTATATATAGAAATAATATTTTTTTCCAGGCACTAAAGATTGTCATTTGTATTCAAGTCCACAGGGGACACAAATCTCTCCAGTTGACATTTCGCAATATCGTTCATTTTTATTGCTTGCAGAAATATTCTAGAATTGTTTTCTGAAAGTTTCTTCCGGTCGTCATTTCACTTTTCTTTTTTACTTATTATGACATTTATTCACTTTTATTCCTTACTTTCTTTCTAAGGGAAGACGGAGAGAGAGAGAGAGAGAGAGAGAGAGAAGAGAGAGAGGAGAGAGAGAGAGGAGAGAGAGAGAGAGTGTTACTACGGGAAGGGAATAGCAATCGCAAATAATCATTGGTCATTAACATCTTAGTAAATAAATACTTATTAAAATTAATTAGTTCACTTACAGAAATATATATATATATATATATATATATATATATATATATATATATATATATATATATATATATATATATATATACTATATATAGTATAATATATACATAGTATATATATATATATATATATAATATATATATATATATTATATATATATATATATATATATATATTTAAGACACCTGATCAGGGTGATATTTTATTCATTAAGAAAATGAGCCTTGTAATATTTCATGAATAAGTGATAAAAGAGAATTTGGATGAAAGCCAATTCTATGTACATGCTTTCTCTTAGAGTTAGTCCAATAAATGTAGGCTTCTTAGTGTATTTTTTTTTTTTTTTTTTTTTTTTTTTTTTTTTTTTTTTTAAATCCATTTTTTACTGCCAAGTATTAGGATTAATGTTAATCCCCAGTTTTTTTACAATCATATTTCTAAAACGCTCTTTCTCATACCAAACACAGAATCTTTATTTCATTTTGTATTACGTTGATATTTTGTATTTCATATATATCAACGTTAGTAAAATTACCCTATAATTAAAATGTTTTTTAATCCTTATTTCCTTTCCCAGTGTACTGTAAGCTAGTTCTTATAGGATTTTAACTCTAACTATCTATTTGATTTGATAAACTTAGATGTTGGGACGCGTTCTTGAATTGGAGCACTCGTGTTCCAAAAATAATTACTTTTTCCAGCCCTTCTCATGTAATGAAAAATCTTCCTTCATCTTGAGCGGCCCCCAACCACCCTCTCTCTCTCTCCTCTCTCTCTCTCTCTCTCTCTCTCTCTCTCTCTCTCTCTCTCTCTCTCTCTCTCTCTCTCCTCCTCTCTCGTCCTACATCTTATGGTATAAAAGTTCCCAGTGGTCAAGTGACATGTGAATAGATGACACTCAAATAACTACCAAGGCGAGAACCCAGGTTTTGCACCTTGGTAACGTCTTGAGTACGTCAGTTTGGGTACGAAACAAAATTAAATCTAACGAAACTGAGATTAAATTTCTGAAAAGGTTGTAGTAAGCTGATGACTGGGGAAGCAATACTTGAGAGATTCTGTGGTAACCCCAAAGATTCACGGTAGCATGGCTGCAGATTGCAAAATTGCTATACAGTTGATAGAAGAAAAATCAACTAAATGATAGTTTATGTGGGAAAAAAAATACTGAGTCTTTTGTTACATAAAAACAGAAAAAAAGCGTCTATAACGACAGTATATAAGGGAGTAGAATATAGAGGAAGTGGAGTATCTTCTTGTTTATAGTTGGATTTAGAAGAAGGTAAATGAAATAAAAAAAACGAGGAGGGGCTAATTAGTAATCGACTGTCTTCTTATCTTTACAAACATGTACTCCACACAGTCAGAACTATGTTTTCTTACTGAAGTTTGGTATAATGTAAGTTCTATTAGATCCTATTTCCTCGTGGGAAAACTACATAAGTCAAGTTCTTTTCTGTTGTTAGGAATTAATATTGTATGAAATATGGGCGTTTCCCATCGCATGATGTAAAGACTTAAGTACGATTTCATTGGTGTGGCTGAATACGATAGAAAGAAATATGAATTTGTTAGGGTTGAGTTTTGTTAAGTCAAGAAATAATCTTTGAACCTTGACTATCAAATTCCTGTAAGCTTTGTTTGTTTCAATATTGGAAAAATTAATCTCCTTTCCTTTCTGAATTAGAAAGCAAGGTTAAAAATGGATGCCAATAGATCTCTTATGCTACAGTGACGAGAACAAAAAAGATGCAATTTTTTAAACAAATTTAAACCCAAAGACAAGAGTCGGTGAGATTCTTTGAGAAGAATATACCATTCAAATCTATTTCCTGTTTAAGATCACAGCATGTCTACATTATTATTATTATTATTATTATTATTATTATTATTATTATTATTATTATTATTTATTATTATTATTAACCAAGCTACCTCCTAGTTGGAAAAGAAGGATGCCTAAAAGCCCTCGGGCCCCAACAAGGAAAATCGACAGTGATGGAAGGAAATAAGGAAATTAACCACAAGAGAAGTAATGAACAATCCAAATGAAATATTTTAAGAAAAGAACCTAAAATGTATATATTATACATAAACTACATGCCCAGTTTCAAGGTTTTGCTTAAAGTTATTATTATTATTATTATTATTATTATTATTATTATTATTATTATTATTATTATTATTATTATCAGGTAAGCTACAATCATAGTTGGAAAAGCAGGATGGTATAAGCCTAAGGGCTCCAACAAGGAAAATAGCCCAGTGAGGAAAGGAAATAAGGAAATTAATCACAAGAGAAGTAATGAACAATCAAAATAAGATATTCTAAGAACAGTAACAACATTGAAAAATATCTTTCATATATAAACTATATACCTAATATCTACGTTTAGCTTTTGTATTATTATTATTATTATTATTATTATTATTATTATTATTATTATCCCCATCTAAGCTACAACCCTAGCTGTTGAAGCAGGATGCTATAAGCCTAACGACTCTAAGAGGGAAAATAGCCTAGTGATGAAAGGAAATAAGGAAATTAATTACAAAAGATCTAATGAAAAGTCTAGATGAAATATCCTAACAACAGAACCTGAATTAAAATATATCTTTTACACATAAAATACATACCCAATTTCTACGTTTAGCTTGAAGTTGTTATTATTATTACTATTACTACTATTATCATTATCACCAGCTAATCTATAACCCTAGTTGGAAAAGCAGGATGCTATAAGCACAAGGGCACCAACAAGAAAAATATTCTAAGAAGAGTACCTAAATCAAAATATATATTTTATGTGTAAACGATCAACCCGGGCACCAACAAGAAAAATATTTTAAGAACAGTACCTAAATTAAAATATATCTTTTATATATAAACTACATACCCAATTTCTACGTTTAGCTTAAAGAGGAAGAGGTAATCCGGCTCTATACGTAACCCTCATTGTGAAGTCACTCACATAAATTCCTTCCCAAACAAAACTCGTCGTAAACATGTTGTTCAGGATTTCGTGGCAAACGAAGCCTAACATGTTCCACCGCTTTTTCTTTTACCGACCGCTAAACGTAATTTCCAAAGTTACGTGAGCCTATTTGGAGCAAATTACTCGAGATCTGAAAAAAAAGGGGGATGGTGGAAAAAAAAAAAAAAAAAATAGGTCCGTGGTCGAGAATTGGGGATCTGGAGGACTGTAGCGAACGTCTGAAGCTGGGAACTTGAGATAAAACCTGCTCAGACGAATAGTAAATACCACGGCTTACCAAAAGGTGACTAAATATATTTTAGTAGGTGTGATTGTCTTCTTATGCAGAGTAAAATATAAAATTTTCAATTAGAAAATAAGATAAATCTCTAGTATGTTTGTTCTTATTTACATCTTTGAGAATTTCTTCCATTTTCAAGTAGCTCAGAATGTGAGGTCATGATTATTATTTTACGTTTACCTGATTTATTTTTTCAGTCACGCGCTGTCTCACATATTAATTATACCTAGTTTTTATTTATCCAAAAATATTTCGATTTTTATCATTAAAAAGAATGTTTTTCTTTTTTTCTAATATTCCATCATCAAAATATAGTACCTTACGACATTTAGCATGGAAAAATATTAAAAGACAAACCTTGCTCAGACTAATAGTAAATACCAAAGCGTTTCAAAAGATAATATTGTTTGTAGTATCTTACAACAATTAGTATGAAAAACCTTAGATATAGGTAGTGAAAGTCTTCGTATGAATATGAAATAGAAATTAATTTTCAATGTTCAATGTTCGAGTATGTCGATTAAGAAATTATCTTTAATCAATGAAAAAGAAAATTATGAAATAAAAATTCATACAAAACATAACTAGTCGGTGTAAAACTAGTTCGAGTTTATGTTGACGGTTATTATCGAAAGATGAATTGAGTAGGTCTCAAATGTACTGTCTAGCCTTTTAAGCCTTGTTATGAATATATCACTGCTGACCTAATTAATATCAATACTTCAAGATAATCGAAACACATAATAATTTCTCTTCCAGATGTAGTTGTAGATGATTTGGGAAGTTGCAATATGCATACATCATACTAACTGTCCTGTTCCTTCACTAGGAAATGAACTTAGCATCTCGCTCAATCCCTTTTGCCATTGCATTATGAACTGCAATTTGCATTCCTAATTTCAGTCAATGTCATGCAAAATGATTAATTGTTATAATTGCTAAAACTAATGTCATAATTCATCGGTAAGCATTGAAAGCACACCAATCAACCAGTAAAAGGAGGCTTCAAAGAGTTTTAAAACTTCTCTTGAAAACAGAAAACAAGAACCAAAAATCTCATTTCAGAAAAGAACATGTTATAATTACCTTACTTCCTGTTTCTCAAATTCGTAATTGGGTCTCATCTTCTGTTTCCGCATTCTTGAAATACTTCCTTTTTTTCGGGTAATACTGCACATGTCTTCTCTCTTTTTTTATCAGTGTTTTCCCATCTCCTTTTGTTTTAGAGTTTTTATTTAGGGTCGAAACGAAAATAAAATGCGGTTTAATACCTTTAAAAAAAAAAAAAAAAAAAAAAAAAGATTATGAATGTCATAGTTTTGTATAATTTTACTTAAAAATTAGAATATATCTGTAAGGCTGCTTCATAATTTTTATAGTCTATTTCAATTGATTGAAGGACTCTCTCTCTCTCTCTCTCTCTCTCTCTCTC
>NC_090731.1:24402890-24407890 GCF_036898095.1 Palaemon carinicauda | reverse complement strand
CTTACTCATGTTCTCGGTTTTTTATTTTTTTTTTTTTTTAAGTCATAGCGATCATCGTAACAGCTTAATCATAGTTTTATTGTTGATCTATTTTTTCTTTTTTTACCAAATACACAAGGTGAATATTTTGTGTATCACTATCTAGGTAAAGGTGTATTTATCATAATAAATCGAAATATACTTTTAGAAAATTATTTGGATATTACACGAAATATCAAACATGTCATAACATTTGATACAAACTATGTTATCATTCGAGTAAAGCTTTTTCTTTTAGATTTGAAATTATTTTTTATTAGCGATACTAATTATTCAGCGTGAGGACTAAACGCTATACCATAGGGAAATCATATAAGAAACTTTATTCCTTTTCGCCACTTTTTCTTTATAGTTTCTTTCAATGAACTTTTTAAATCAATATTCATTTCACAATTTAGGAAAATGATATTTTCTGATATTATCAGGAAGCTTAACATCATTATTATGAACAACCAACCTGAAATGAAATCTTCATTAGATAATTGGAAATTCCCTTGTTACTTTATTGTTATTTAAAACATTTGTTGCAACATATAAATACACGCGTGTGCGTGGGGATATGTGTTTGCTTTTGTGTATGTCTGCGTGTGTAAGAATGGTCAAATATCTAGTTCAAAATCACTGTCGTCCTATGAGGACGTTTGGCTAAAGAGATGTGATTGTTTTTTTTTTTTCTTTAATAATAAATACTAAACCATATACCAGGTTGACTACGAGTTATTATTACATACTTCCTTCTCAGTATATCCTCATTGTGATCGCATGCTGGATTGAGTACTAACTAAAAGTAATGGACAATGGTATGATTATTGTCTGTTATAAATATTTGTGCATGAAATTACAATATATGGCTGTTTAAAATAGCCATTCTAATATTTCTTATAATTTTAACGTGTAAGTTAACGAAACTTAAATCAATAACATGCTACACATACACACGCAATCAAAACTATAAGTACTGTGATTCATCATTTTGTTATCCTAAACTATATAAATGTCAGATAATAATTCGGTGAAGATTGTGATATCTCATAAATGGAATTTTTTTTAATTTTTGCATTTTCTCCAACCAGGTCGACTGGCTCTTCTTTAAGTTGGACAGTGGGCACTCGTTGATTTTCCATTTGCGAAGCTATTTGATTTACAAATGTTGTTTAACGAGGGATCTGTGTTAATTTTTTTTTCAATATGTAAGGCAGGCATTCTGCACTGCAAATTCCTTATTTACCTCAATGGAATATGAAAATGCATTATATTTAGTTTGTAGTCACGGTTCCTATGCAATTTAAAATTAAATCTTTCTTAGGATCAATTTGTTTCCACCGTTTTCATTATGAGTAAAAAAAAAATAGATGTAAGATTAATTTTGATAATCTTACTTTGCAAAACATCGAAGTGTTTAATTTCTGTTATTTTGATGTAAGTTCTTGAAGTCAATCCAGGTTGTAGCCATTTGTTTTTGTGACGATATTCAATTGTTTCACAACTCATAACCTTAACAGGACTAATAATTAATTCATAAATTTAGATATTTCTAAACGTATTTCATAACCAGATCGAATAAAGAGACTTACGTCTTTCATTATGTGCTTATTGGAATGAGATTAAAAAAAAAAAAAAATTTTAGTTTTACAAGAATTTATATGGTTTGTGATTTACATAGTAACTCAATTGTGAACCTACTTAGATAAAAGAATTATTTTTATTATCAGTAAAAAGTTTATAACCTATAATTGTTATCAAATTATCATCTGCAATATGCAATGCAATATCAATGAAATTATCTAAAAATTACGATACAATATCGTATTGTAAAATTGCCTATCAAGTAAATTCATTAGAAGGGTTAAGGGCAAACATGAAAAGTCCTTATGTATCAGAAAAATTAAAGGTGATAATCTTATTCATCAAAAATCTTCATCGTTCATACTCATTAACAAACTTCCTATTAAAGCAATATCCTTAAGAACAACATCTAATAAGCACTTGTCTTTTTCTCTTACACATTTTAATGGTTTAAAGTCCGCTCATGAATAGCAGCGGTGAGGGAGAGTGACATTGCCCTATCAAGCAGGACAATGACCTAGAGATGGACCATATATACATAGCTCAGCGCCTAAGACCCCTCTCCACCTAAGCTAGGACCAAAGAGGGAAAGGCAATGGCTGCTGATGAATCAGCAGATAGACCTAAAGGCTATCCCAAACCCCACATCCTTGGCTCACAAGGATTGTGAAGTTGCAACGACCATAGAGACTAACGAGTTTGAGGGGGACTCGAACATCAGTCTGGCGTTCACCAGTCATGTACGTTACTACATCAGCCATCACAACCATATATGCTTATCGATTTCAACAATCATACACTTTTGGATAAATTGAAGTTGGTTAGATTATCAATAATTGAATTAACGATTCATATAACAGTTATATTTACCATTTGAAATTAAAATATGAACTGTTTTTGATGGACAGTATTAATGTTCGCTACTTTTTACAACAGACTAAAATAAAACCAAAATCAGCTCAAACTTCATTAAAATGTTAACGGCATTACGTGTAGAACATTTCATTGTTTTCATATTACCACGAAAATTAAAGGATTTGATCGTTGTTGGCTTTCCTATGTTTTAAAGATATTTAGGGCTGTTACCACAATATATAAGTTAAAACCTTTATGTGTAGATCGTTCTGTTTATTCATTGGAAGTTTATAATAACAATCCTTTGCCTCTTAAAGATATCATTCAATATTATCTTGCCTTAAGAATAAGCGTGAATATATACAGTGTGTTAAAACGTACGTACTGTACATCCTCTCCAAACTTTTATTTGAACCACGTCAGTCCGTAATGAGCTTTTGCGACCGGGCATTTGAATATATAAACTTTTGCATTATTACAAAAATTTTCCCATTCCAAAGTTTGAAGTGTATCATAAAAATATCGAACAAGCCATTACCATAAAATAAGCAAACCGTGGAAAAAGTTTCGAATGAACGTCACAACTCATTTAGTTCCTTGTCCAGTGTAGGGAATTTTCGGATTGTGGGTTGACATCAGGATGAATCCCAGGCATACATACAAAGAGGTATGGATTTGGTTATGAATTTATAGTTTTGGATGTAGGGCCCATAGCTAGGGCTAGGGGGACCATTCAGAACCAGTGTGCAATTGAGGTTTTTTATTTTTGTTTTTTTGTCCAGTGCAGGGAATTTTTGATTGTGGGTCGACATCAGGATGAATCCTAGGTTCACATAAAAAGATGTATGGATTTGGTTATGAATTTATAGTGTTGAATGTACGGCCTAGAGCTAGGGCCAAGAGGGCTGTTCAGAACCAACGTGCAATTTAGAGTATTTTTGTCCAGTGCAGAGAATTTAGACATTAGGATGAATCCAGGGCTTACATAGAAAATAGTTATGAACTTCAAGATTCGAAAAAAAAAAAAAAAATAGGGTGTAAGATAAATGACGGCCTTATAACTCCAAACGAGATATACAATTCAATTATCTTCTTTTCCAATATCTTCTTTCCTACCGTTATCCCTATATTAATTAAGGGGTCGGTTGCCTGATGAGCCCTCCCTAATGCCTTCTACCAAAGACATCCTGTTCCACCAAACTTCTTCTCTCCACATCATCCTTAACCTTCTTTTCAATCACAAGAAATTCTAAATCCAGCCCTGACATTTAGTTTAATTGCAGTTTTATATCTGAGAAATGCACACCATTGCAAAATTCATCCGTGTATCTGAAAACGTTTTGTGTCCAAAAATGTTTCCGTGGTTGCATTTAATAAATTGTTTTATTTCATGTTGGAAATTTACGCTCTACCAACACTGTATAACGTGAATTTATGATTTAGTATAAAATAATAATAAACAAATTCATCTGAAAGGTATATTAAACAATTAAAAGCTTTAGGTATATCAATAAGGCTTATCCTGTAAGTGTATGTATATTGAAATAGAATTAATCCACAATGTAATATGTGGATGTAAATGAAAACATTAAATATGAATATATGTCACAGTGGTGAGATGTATTATTAAAACAGGGTTTAGGATAAATCTCACGTTTATGTCTGCAATATAGAGACGCTGACGCTAGTTCTACTTTAAAACAGAAACATGTTGAACAAATAAATACTTTTGCTGTAGTGTATTTTTCTGTAGTGGGAACATGCTTCTCATTTTGTTAATGTTTTAAAGACTTTGTCAGTATCTCCTTTATTGCTGTTATAATTATTTGTTTGTTATTAGTAGACTATAAGAAAATATAATCTATATCCATAGAAATTGAACTGAGAGTGATTATCACCATGATAACAACCATTACAATATAATTTTTCAATTTAATACAAATAACATGACTCTCATCAAATAGAATAATTTTCTTGTACGCTTGTAAATAATAATCATCATCATAGAGTAATTATGAATGGAAAGTTATATATATTATTCATACACCTCACATCCTCTTATTGAACGCGTCTTCACTTCTATTGCATAATGTACACAGCCATCTTCCTCACAGTCATGATTCTTGATTTAAGATTTTTGATTCATGATACATACAGTATACATATCACAGTTTAAATGTCACTAATGAATGGCAGGGGCAAGGGACAATGTCAATGCTCTAAAAACAGGACAATGCTCTGGCCTAAACTGACCCTATATACATATGATCAGAGCCCAAGCCCCTCTCCATTCAAGCTAGAACCAGGGAGGGCGAGGCAATGGCTGCCGACGACTCAGCAGGAAGACCTATAGGCTCCCCCAAACCCCCCCATTCATACCCCATTTCGGAAGATCACCATAGGCCATCGCAACCAAAAAAAATATTTTTCTCAAGTATACCAAATACTAAAATTAATCATTATTTTGGAATCTTTGAAAAAATCTTTTTTTTACCTCCGTTAACGAAGCTGGGAGATTATGCTCTACCCCATGTTTGTGT
>NC_090731.1:24380390-24395390 GCF_036898095.1 Palaemon carinicauda | reverse complement strand
AGGTATAGACTAGAATTACTTTTGCTTTAGCAGTTCGTGAATTTTCTTTCTAAATTAAGGAAAGAAAACAGGAAACAAGAACTATATTCCATGTATTTAGACTTTCTTCTATTTAAGAATATATTTGGCACTTTTAATATAAGTTTTTACATAGCTACAATATACTCTGTTCATACTTTATTTTTGTAATAAAAATCCTGACTACTTGTACATACTTTTATGGTGGATAAATGATATGTGAATAAAGGTCAAAAGATTTCACATAAAATTATAATGAAACTTTTCGTACTGAAGGAAGGAAAAAAGGTCAACAAAAAGAAACTTTAATAAGGAAGGCTGATGTAAAATAGTTAAATTCGGTTTGATAATTTCTTGTATATGTTTTAGCTATTTTTACCCTGAAGGTTTTTGTATTTTCTTTCATATTTGTACCATTGATTTTTTTTATTCTGCAATATATTGATAATCAATTATCATATTTTCTCTTTTTGATTTCCAATAATTCACCCCATGACCTTACTTACGATGACTGTAAACTATAAGTTCGCAGAAAACACCTTAAGCAAATTCACAGATTCGAATAAAATTGAGTTTTGTAAAGAACCATCCTCTGTTATCCTGGGCATTTCATGAATAATTGAAGACTAGGGGGAACGGGCACTGCATGTTGATAACATGGAAATGAGTTCAGGCCATCATGGATATTTATAGCACAGGGAAAAGAAAAATGTATTCATGAGTTCATCAGGTTTTCATCGTTCGCTTTAACAGGGGAAATTTTCTAGTGGTAGGGTTGATTCAACAAACATATTTTATACATGCATATGTGTACATGTGTAATTCTTTTTTATTATTTATCTATCATAACTCCCTGGGTAAAAAACGAAATAAATTAAATCTTTTCCCCTATTTTGTTTATTCTATAGGCCTGCTTTTAATATAATGCTCTGTTAACGTGTATACATGTCTTTTTGTATATATATCTAGATATCATAACTCTCTAAGTCAAAAACGAGACTATTTTAATCTTTTCCCCTTCATGTTTATTTATAACTCTGCTTTTAATATAATGCTCTGTAACCCTTACATTTTGCATTGTGTTTATTTTGACATTTAAATTGTTACCCTACGTAAATGTACATGTATTTGTATATTTGAGTACCTAACAAATATAGAAAAAAGCAATAGGATCAATATTATCCCATATTATTGAAATTCATCTCTGAATTCTAGAATATGTCATGATTTTGATTTTTCCTTCTACCAAAATAGAACATTTACGGACATTTAAACATTAATAATCAAATTGAGGATTTATGAATAAGATATCGATTCATAAACTTTCCTTATCAATAGAACTTGAAGACATTCCAACGTAACCATAAACATATTCGAGGGTGCTAGATGCAGTAACCGGAAACTGAAGTCAGCTGTTTCCTTATCAGACGTACAGATTACCAGCTGTCAAATTTAACTTCTGCAAAGAGGTTCTGAAGTGGCGGTAAAGAAAATTATGGACAAGGTAAAACCACCTTCACCAACCCTTCGCGTAAGGATCTTTTTCCCTTATCTCAAATCATTATCTGAAATACCTGGAGGAAAAATGAGAGGGTATGAGATTACTGAATTAATATTTCTCTCCAGTGATCTCAAAATAACCTTACAGAGATTCTAGCAGGGAATGTGTATGAGAATAGTTATCAAGTAGAATAGGTAGCCTGGCCTTGATTGGAATATAGCTGAGTTTTTAGGAGCCAGGTTCACCTTAAATGTTCTTGAAAAGTCGGGGAAAATTTATCTCAACATCTCGAGGACTCGAGAGAAAGTCTAAGGGACAACAACACAGGGTTTCATTTTATTTATGATACGGGAAGAAGTTTTGTAAGAATATGTTTTCAAATGTAATAATTGCGAAGATTGAGATAAAAATGAGTGAAGAAAAATAATAAATCAATGCAAACCTTCAATTTTAAGGATTCTATACCAAAAGATATAAGAATTATATTGAGTTGATATAGATAATGATATGATACTCCGGGCTCATTGGTGACCAAATTAATCCTACCAGGGAAGACGAGAGTTATGCTTGTGAATAATGAAATGCCCGAGCCAATATTTAAAAAAAAAAAAAAAAAAGTGACTTGAGTACCCTGTGGTTTTATATAAAAAATAAAAATAAATCAAAATGACTCGAATACCTTGTGTTTTTTATTTTACTTGAGTATCCATTGGTTTAAAAAATGTGAATTCAGTACCCAATGTTTTTTTATGCAACTTGAGTACTTGGATATTTCAATAAAAATGTGACAAGTGTCCAGTGTTTTTTCATCAGTAGTGATGAGAAAGAGTAGGAAGGGTCAAATGTACAGTCAAGAAACTCTTCATCAAAATAAAAGGAAAAGGTTATTAAACTCAATGAGTAGAAAAATCAAGTAATCTCTTTAAAAGATTCATCAACAGGTATAATAAAATCATGAAGATAGTAGATAATTCGAAAGGTAATACTAATGAATGCTGGAAATAAGCATAAAGAATAAGATACACGCAGGAATATCTTACGGCGTTGAAAACACTCCCATAAAGATTTTCTTTAAAGGAATAATAGGAACCATTTCCCCCCACTAAACACCAGGCCTTTTTCTCAAATTAAACAAAGAGATCCACATACGGTAAGCATAGCGTAATTAAAAGTGCCATGTCCCTCGTAAGAAGACGCCGGATCTGGCGTGATGGGAGGAGAGCTTTAGTGCTCATTTGGGAGCCTCGGATCGCCTGGCTGAAATACGTAAAGTTCCCGGTGTTGTTGTGCTTTTTAGTGCCTGGGTATATACAGCTCTTCATCAGACGAGCACCATCCGTCCGACATTCATTGGACTAAATTGTATGCTCGTGTCACAAAATCTCTCTCTCTCTCTCTCTCTCTCTCTCTCTCTCTCTCTCTCTCTCTCTCTCTCTCTCTCTCTCTCGCTGTATACATAGGAGAATCAAGACATTAATGTATAAAAAAAAATACATGGCTTATTTGAAAATGAAAAACACGTATAAGTGTGCAAAATTTATCATATATATATATATATATATATATATATATATATATATATATATATATATATATATATATATATATATATTTATATATATATATATATATATATATATATATATATATATATATATATTGTACATTTACATATATAACTATTTATGCATATACAAAAATATATACCTGTAAAGTAATGTTCGTATACTTTATTTTCGCATTTACTCTATTAAAAATTACAAATTCTCCCCCCCCCTCTCTCTCTCTCTCTCTCTCTCTCTCTCTCTCTCTCTCTCTCTCTCTCCTTACTCGTCTAACAGTGATGCGCTTTGGAGTGATGAGAACTTAATGATTATGTATACAGTTTACGGTTAGTAGAATATAACGTTTAATAGGCAACGGAACGCCATCTTTGAGACGAAATGCGTCAAGGAGCTTTGCTTTATGGTTGATGATAACCTTTTCTTTGTTCTATGTTATTGTTTGGTTGTTGGTAAGTCTATGTTTCTTTGGGTGTTGTTATTCGTTTTCCTTACATATTAATCTATTAATGTATGCTTCGTATCTTTTTCTATCGTAAAGTCTTTTATGTATATATATATATATATATATATATATATGTGTGTGTGTGTGTGTGTGTATGTATATATATGTGTATATATATATGTATACACACACACACACACACACACATATATATATATATATATATATATATATATATATATATATATATATATATATGTATGTATATATAATGTATGTATATAGATATATATATATATATAAATATAAATATATATATATATATATATATATATATATATATATATATATATATATATATATATATATATATATGATTTAATCGCCAGCTTTTGTTGTCCCCCTTTCTATTTTTTTGATCGCAATGTTTTTATTTTATGTATATTGATGTATATAGCTCTGTTTTTTTTTCTTAATAAATCACTAGCTTTTGTTATCTCTATTTTGTTATTCATATTGCGTAAATTCTTTTATTTTTGTTTTATCCTCACCATCACATTTCCTATATAAAAACTAATAAAGTGAAGCTTCGTGAAAAAAAAAATTAAAAAAAAAATGTAGCAAGCGATATATCCTGATTCCAGTTCAATATTCAGTACAATGATGTGAGTAAAATGTACACATATTATAATAACTATAATTATCAGTAGCATATTTATTGTTTATGTTAGTTTTGATGTTATTATCACTTTCAGTATTGATAAGAATATTGTTTATTTGTATCTTAATGATTAAACTTTTTCATAGTTCAAGAAAGTAGCAAATTTCAAAAGTGGTGGAATTATTATTATTATTATTATTATTATTATTATTATTATTATTATTATTATTATTATTATTATTTTTATATATACATGCATACATACATACTTTATATATATATATATATATATATATATATATATATATATATATATATATATATATATATGTATATATATTCATACATACATATATATATATATATATATATATATATATATATATATATATATATATATATATATATATATATATATATATATCTTTTAACTCGCATCTGTTTATGGTCTTTCTTTGACAGTCCACACCAGCAAACTATCTTAGTTGGTCAATCCATTGTCTTTTCTTCCTTCCTCTGCTTCTATTGTAAACTATAGGGACCCATTCTGTTATTTCTAATGTCCAATTTTTATCGGTTATTTTTATTATAAGACCTGCCCATGTCCATTTCATTTCCTTACATGTTGATAAAATATCCTCCAACTAAATTATTTTTCGTTTCCATGTTGCTCTTTTTCTGTGTCCTACTGTTATTCCCTTCATTATTCTTTCCATAGCTTTTTGAGTTGTAACTAATTCAACTTTTAAGGTTTTCGTAAGGATGCAAGTTTCTGATGAATTAAGTTAATACTACTGGTAGGACCATCAGATTATATACTTTTCTCTTTAGAGAGAGTGGAATTTTACATTTCATAATCTCATTTTGGATACAGGATGGATATAAATATTCTGCCTTCACGCGAGTTCAAAAGAGATTTAAGATATTTTCAACTGACATATTATAGCCAAATTATATATATGTATATATATATATATATATATATATATATATATATATATATATTTATATATATACATATATACATATATATATATATATATATATATATATCTATACATATATATACATATATATACATATATATATACATATATATATATATATATATATATATATATATATATATATATATATATATATATATACACACACATATATATATATATATATATATATATATATATATATATATATATATATATATATATATATATATATATATTCACTTTCTTTATCTTCAATCAAATCAAAATGAACAAATTAGCTGGTCTTCATTTTATGTAAATGTGCTGTAATTAGAATACTTCAAAAGGAAATTGACAACCAGGTAATTCATGGTGCGTCTAATTTGCTTTTGTTCAATTACTGCTGTTTGCTCCTAATCTCGTTTATAGGTAAAAGTTCATTAGTAAATGTGATACAAGTACTGAATATATAGAACGTTTGCAAAAAGTACTTTAGAGGATCTATTTAAATATATATTTCTACATATAAAAAGTTCACATAGGCTATATATTAAATCTGCATTTCATAATGTCATCTACTCTTCGTATACCTAGCCTACGGTGAATGATAAACACAAGACTATTGACAAAATAAACAAGAGCCCCTTTTGTGCAACCCTTTGATGTCGTCAAACCATAAAACTGGTCCCTCTGAGAGCTTGTATTATACGCAAATTTAGCGTATAAAACCCTCCGCAAGGACCTGAAAGAAATAGAAAAACCATGGAGTGACAAGCCTTTAGAAATGCCCTGTGCTAAATAGCCTTTGCCAAGGAGTACAAACAGCGTGACGAAAACATTCACCTTCCCGCCACCCGTTCCTGACCTCGTTAATCCATGGCGACAGTCTTTTGTCCCCGAGGGAAAGAGAATTTGTCCATCCCCAAACATGTCCCTCTATCAGTCTCGTGTTTGCTCAACTGTCAGATTTTCTTATGAATGGGGGAGATGTCATCCACATATAAAAGAAGAGATTATTGAAGGATTTTATAGGATTTCCAGTATGCAAATATTGAGGTTTATTATCCTTGGATTAATGATTCCATTGGATAGGGGAAGGAGAGGGATGCTAGTTTATATATTCACACAGAATATGCTATCATAAACAGTTTCTTTATCATAGTTTGTGGGAAAGTTTATGTTCTCAGATAATATTGTATTTACAATTCATCTCTGCTAAATGAAATTGATGATAGTATGTGGTACTGTTTTTAAATATTTCCATACTACAATATTATAAATGTCCATTAAAAAAACGGTAAATGCCTGACAACTTTTGTTCCAGGATTTTTATTGTTTTAAAAACTGACATATTGACGTTAAGGAGTAATATTATGGTCAGCAACTCATAAAAGATAACAAGGTAAGCTAAAATTACGGACTCCTGTATTTTGCTAGAATACGACTGGGAACAGTATACTTTTAAGGAGAATTCGCGATAAAAAATAGGGTTTTTTCAACAGTGCACTCTAAAAGTAACCCGTCAGTTCGGAAGAATATTAATGTAAATCCTCTGTGAGAAACTTATATAGAGTATTAAAGATATTTCAAAAATACAAATGGTATGTCAATAATCAAATTTTCCCCTGCACCTCTGTCTCAAGTCCTCCGATTCTCCCGCAAGTCTGAATTAACATTTCTTCCAGAATAACGACCAGAAATGTGTTGAGAATATTCCTATCACGGAAATGATTAACGGGATATAATCCAGGCATCGTTTTAATATTCAAAACATCGATAATTTCATATTTGGAACAAAGGTAAAGTAATATACAATGCAGAACTACTGTTATTTTATATTTGTATTGTTAATGTACAGTATATATAATGAAGCTGCGTCTGTATTTGGGTTGTAATAGCACAGAATTATTGTTTGTAAACCAATATATCATATCATTAATTTCCTCTCACTGTTACTATTTTGTTTATTCTATTATGCAGCCAATGCTGTCCCTGTGAGTTGTTATTTTTCATTGATGGCGTAGGAATTAATTTTAATGCGGACTGATTAACAGAGTGGCACTGAACAAATAAATGCATATTAGAATGAAACTATTGTTAATGGTTTTAAACTCTCCTGCTCTACAATTCTCTTGCTCAATAAGGCAGTTATCTTGACGTCAAATAATAATCTTTTATCTTCATTTCTCTACAGGTCTAAGGTAACGCTTCCTTAAGCTTAGGTTTTCTCTGTAGAGTGAAAATTATACGCGATTTTGGAAAGATAGTTATGGTTTGTATGAAATTAAATGGGAGATAGATAGCCAGGCAGAGAAAAACTGGTATTGTGATACAAAAAAAATAAATATGCAACTAGTATAGAGAGAGAGAGAGAGAGAGAGAGAGAGAGAGAGAGAGAGAGAGAGAGAGAGAGAGAGAGAGAGAGAGCAGTACAACTGGCCGATTATATTTTTGAGGACTAAAAGATGATTTTGTAGGTAAAATTCTAATATTCCAAGATTTTGAAAGCGACCGTCGAGGTCATTGTAAGATGTATCAAGGGTTACAACGAAACTGGCAATGATATTATAGTGTAGTCGAGGAGGTGATTTTTCTTTTTTGTAATCAACTGCATGCATTACTGGTAATTGCTTCCTTGGATCATCAGGTTTGAAATACTGTATAAATTATCTATTGTTCTGTCCGTTCATTAGAAATGTGGATAATTTTGTTTTGGCTTTGTATGAGAAGAGACTTTATAAAGTGTTAATATAAACCAAAGAAATGCCTGTTTCAACAATAATTATGATATTCATTGAATTAATATGAAATTATCACACAAAATATCGCGTTAAGTTTTACCACCGTTATTCTGTTTGCCTTCCAATATGGAGGAGAGCGATCGTTCAACCTTGTCTGATTCCCTTTCAATTTCCATCTAAAAGAGAGCTTTGGCCTTTGGGTAAATCCTCTCCTCCCCGTGGCTCCTCCCAGCCGCAAATCAATCCTGGAATAAATTTGACGGAGGTATATGGCAACAGCCTTTCACAATAGATGAAAGAATCTTGTTAGGTGATGCTGGCGAAAGGTTTACGATGCTCTTTTGTATAAGGATACAGAGGATGCAAATACATAAATCGTCAGCCAAAATATTGAGGTTCTTTGTTACCGAAGGATGAGAGTCTTGCGAGAGAAGATTCATGTCTTATTGCTGTAAACTATTTCTTACTTAAAATAATGCGAGGAAATGCTTGTTGCTTTATAGTCATGAGTAATTGTAATTCAGTTATCATTGTGATAAGTTAGGGAAAAACCGTTTGCAATGAAGGAAACACCACTAGTTGCAAGAAGGGAGAGGCAGGAAAGGAAATGGGGATAGAGAATCAACTATTTTAATCTGCATGACGTTAATAACTCTGTATCTTTGTAGCACCTACATAATAGTCTATTGTTATAGTAGAGAGAGAGAGAGAGAGAGAGAGAGAGAGAGAGAGAGAGAGAGAGAGAGAGAGAGAGAGAGAGAGAGAGCTAACTGTATTTAGAGACATTTGTTATCAAAGTTATTCTAAAAGCCTCGTATTATAATTTAGTTAAGTGGACGATTATTGGGATTTTGATAGAAATAACACTAGTGAAAGTGAAATATAAGGAGAAACAGAATTCATGTTTACACAATGGATGCATAGGTCTGTACTTTAAAAGAAATTCATAATTCCTTCGAGTATATGTCTATATATATATAAGTATATATATACATATATATACATATATATATATATATATATTTATATATATATATATATATATATTTATATATACATATATATATATATATATATCTATATATAAATATATATATATATATATATATATACAATATATATACACATATGTATACATATACATACATACATACATATATATATATATATATATATACACACACACATATATATATATATATATATATCTGTGTGTGTGTATGTGTGTGTATGTGTGTATGTATATGTGTGGGCATGAGTGTATGTACAGATCAATAGATACATAGATAAAGGGATAAACCTTGATTATTATCATTATTATTATCATTATTACCTGCTAGGCCATAAACCTAGTTATAAAAGCAGGATGCTATAAGCCCAAGGGCTCCAACAAGTAAAATAGCCTAATGAGGAAAGGAAACTTAAGTTAAAAATCATTTCTTTTTAAGCAGAGTAACATCAAACTTAATATCTCCTGTATGAACTAGAAAAACTTTAACAAAACAAGAGGAAGAGAAATAAGATAGAAAAGTGTGCCCGAGTGTGCCCTCAAGCAAGAGAACGTTAACCCAAGACAGTGGAAGACCATGGTACAGAGGCTATGGCACTACCCAAGACTAGAGAATAATAGTTGGTTTCATTTTGGAGTGTTCTTCTTCTAGAAGAGCTGCTTACCATAGCCAAAGAGTCTCTTCTATCCTTAGCAAGAGGAAAGTGGCCACTGAACAATTACAGTACAATAACCCATTGGGGGGAAAAAGTATTGTTTGGTAATCTTAATGTTATCAGGTGTATGAGGACAGAGGAGCATATGTAATGAAAAGGCAATCTATAAGCAATTCCTCATTTCACAAATACATTTAAAGATAAACTTCTACATCAAACCATTTCTCCTATGATTTTGTAAATCATAAAGCACTATAACAGAGAGAGAGAGAGAGAGAGAGAGAGAGAGAGAGAGAGAGAGAGAGAGAGTTCTAACGTATCAAATCAAATTCCAAAGTTATTCCTCAAGTTGTTGGGGACAGTTTATACCCAGAGAAGAAGAAGAAGAAGAAGAAGAAGAAGAAGAAGAAGTAAAGAGAGAGAGAGAGAGAGAGAGAGAAGAGAGAGAGAGGGGAGAGAGAGAGAGAGAGAGAGAGAGAGAGAGATCATTAGGATTATTTACATCTGTGATGGCATGGTGGTTATCTCTAGAAATAGAAAGAACGAAAGAGTGAGAGAATAAGAGATTTCTTTGATGTTTTATATTCATGATATGGAAAAAAAAATCTTTTTATGAAACACTGCTGCCATGATGAAGCAAGGAATATAGAAAGGGATGTCACTATGGCAATTTAAATTCGCTTTGAAAAGAAATAAGATTATGGAGACGAAATTATTCCTTTTTACTTGGTTAGAGAGAGAGAGAGAGAGAGAGAGAGAGAGAGAGAGAGAGAGAGAGAGAGAGAGAGAGAGAACACTATACAATCTAGATTTGCATTGAATAAAGATAATATCACAAAGACTAAGCTATTCCTTTTTACTAGGTTTGAGAGAGAGAGAGAGAGAGAGAGAGAGAGAGAGAGAGAGAGAGAGAGAGAGAGAGAGAGAGATCACTTTACAATCTAGATTTGGATTAAACAAAGATGATATTACGAAGACTAAGTTATTCCTTTTTACTTGGTTAAAGAGAGAGAGAGAGAGAGAGAGAGAGAGAGAGAGAGAGAGAGAGAGAGAGAGAGAGAGAGAGAGAGATCCTTATGACAATCTAGGTTCCCATTAAATAAAGATAATGCTGCAAAGACTAAGTTATTCCTTTTTACTCGGTCAGAGAGAGAGAGAGAGAGAGAGAGAGAGAGAGAGAGAGAGAGAGAGAGAGAGAACTTAAGCGATAACTCATAGATGCTACAACTTTTCCAGCAGTTAAAGAGTTCACAGTCCGAAACTCGGGAACATAAATCATCCACGCATCTGCTCTCGGCAGGAGGATGAATGGAGACCAGACACGAACAGGAAAATCATCAGGATAAAGGACATGAGGGAAGCTTGTTCCGAAGAGAAAGTTGTCCTGGAGAGGAAAGAAAAGTCTGGGGAAAGCACGAGAGGATAATGGAGGAAATTTTCTTGGGAGAAAGATTATGTTTTTGTTTTGTAACTACAAAGGTGTAATCAATACAATTATAAAGTAGAGAAGTGTTTGGAAAAAGAGGGGTGGGGGTGGGGGGTAAAGGAAGAAAAAGCGCTTTTTTTTTTAAAATAGAAAGTTATGAAATAAAATTATAGAGAAAAAGAAATCTTTGGAAAGCAGGGGGATAATGGAAGAAATTTCCTTGGGAGAAAGTGCGTGCTTTTTTTTTTTTTTTTTTTGAATTAGAAAGGTCTGTTCTGTATAATTATGAAGAAAGAAAAATTTTCGAAATGCAGTCGATGATCATTTAAGAACTTTCGTTGGAGAAAGTACTTTTTTTCAATTAAATAAAAATGTATGATCAATGCAATTATTAAAAAAAGAAAGTTTTTGTATAGTAGGAGGGAATAATGGAAGAAATTTCGATGGGAGAAAGTACGTGTTTTTGGGGTATTTGAAATTAAATTCTATAATCAATACAATTATGCAAGAGGTTAAATATGTTTTGAAGTGGTTAGCATTTTTTTTTCTCTTTAAGTATAAGGTACCAAACTGGTATGCTAAAATGAAAAGTTTCATAAAACGAGAGATTTCATGAAAAAGAAGAAGCAGTTTGAGAAAAAGTCTATACGTCAGGATATTACTCGATTATCGATTGATCATCAAATGAATATTTAACATTATATTACTTCATGATTTATTATTCAAATTTATATTTTACAATTAAAAGAATAGAATGTCAAGACAGCAATTCTTTATAGGAAAGGAGTAAAGGCATGAAGGAGAAAGATTACGAGGTCTGGCGTTGATGAAAAATGCTTGAAAGAAGTAGAGAGAGAGAGAGAGAGAGAGAGAGAGAGAGAGAGAGAGAGAGAGAGAGAGAGAGAGAGAGAGGGGGGCTACCGAGGCTTCCCCGGAAATGTCGTAGGAAAAAAATTAGATTGTCACTTTGGTGAAACGGAGTAGAAATGATCTCCCTGAAAAAAATTCTCCTTAAAGAAAAGAGAAATCTCTTCGGGATGCAATGAAATTCTCTACTTTATCTAGAGGGAAAGACAGGAAAACCCTCTTAATGTTCATTAGTAAAAAAAGTTTTATCAAAGAAGAAAGTGATGGGAAAATTGTAATTTTGTTAAGTTCTACATTGAACCTGAATCATAAAACTTCTTTAATAGATGATTTAGTTGTACCTCTTTAAGGTTTCATCTTCTTTATAATTTTATAATCCTCCTTTTAGGTATTTTCATATAAGTAAGAAATAACTATTTCAACGTTATATAAATCCATTCACCAAAAAGATGATATACCACTGAAAAAGCCCTTTTTGCTAAGAATATATTTTCAAATCAATAAGGCAACCAGCAAGGAAAGTGAAAAATTTACATTTGCTTCTAACAGTTGAACTATGTAAAGCTCCGATTTGCCCAGTTATCTGCGTTTATCAAGTTTTACCTTGGCATTTCATATTCCTGGAAAGGTAAACTAATTCTTTCATAATTACAATAATGAATGGCAAAGAGAAAATGAAAATTAAAGAAATATAAAAGAGGAAATTATTTTTTTTTTTTTAAATTTGCAATCCTTAACACAAGAGTATTGACTATTTTTTGTTCTATTACCGTTCCAAAACTATTGTTAATGTTAAAATTCAGGATTATATTACATTGAAAATTATCATCAATCTGATATATGATATAGAAGTATTATAGATTTCATTACTACCCGCCCTCCCCCCGCCCCCCCCCCCCACCCGCAAAAAAAAAAAATCTTCAGTAACAATATCATTAACATTGTCAAAGATTTTTTTTTCAATAAATATTTGAAAGGGTAAATGTTGAAGATCATTAGAAAAAAATCTTAATTTATATTTTATTGAAAATTATCATCAATCTGATATATCACACATGATTGAAGTATTGTACACTTCGTCACAAAAAGTAACTTACTTTGATTTTTTTTTTTTTTAATTCATCAGTGACAATATTATCAATTACACCAGAGTTTTTTAAAAATAATTATATGAACAAATAAGTGTTGGGGATCATTTAAAACAATCTTACGAGTTCAAAGTTAATTTCTTGAACATCAAAACAAATAATTCTTACACTTAGCTGTGGATCTTGTTCAACGTTGTCAGAATTTATAAAGAAACAAAAGAATTAGGTAATGTCTGAGCCGGCAGTTGAGAGAATGGGGGAAAATAAGAGCACGAGAAGAGAAGACGGGGTCTGGAGGAGGGGAGGATAGAGAGAGGAGGATAGAGAGGAGGATGGAAGGGAGGATACAGAGGAGGATGAAGGATTCGGCCATGGATCTTGAAGAATTTAAAGGGATTTGTGGAAACTTTGAAAACAACCTGCCATGGAACTACTCTCTCTCTCTCTCTCTCTCTCTCTCTCTCTCTCTCTCTCTCTCTCTCTCTCTCTCTCTCTCTCTCTCTTTTCTTTACGTGCTTTCTTTACTAGGAGAATTTAAGTATACTTTATCTATCAGCTGATGTTCTTTTGTATTTTTATATTGTTACTAGAAACTGTCTTTCATTGTTTCAAATGTACTCATGATATGATAAAGTCCATTTTGGTTATTGTTATCGTTCAAGTAATTTACAAAAAGAACAAAAGACTAATATACCAATGTAGATTTTATTTACTTTCTAGTTTGTGAACTGTGAATTTTCTCTTTTTGGAAATGAATCAAAACAAAAAAGTGAGGTGTTTATTTAAGATTCATCTAACGCTTAAAGAATAAACTACTTTCATTTTGTTTGTTTGTGATAACGAAAAGGATATGACCACAATTATTTATCATCTGGTCGTGAGTATTAAGAACCAAATTTGTACAAGTTTTTCTATTAGAGCAAGATTAAACAAAATGCTATCAATAAAAAGAGGAATATATTTAGAATAAGAAACGTTTTTAAGGGTCCACTTCACGTAAATATTCAATTCCCACACCGGGTATCTGAAATAAATGATTTGAGCAGCAAATATGCTAAATAATGACCATATTACCACCAGCGACAAAATTGTCTACAAAGGTCTCCTTGCATACAAATAACACGTGATACCGAATAACAGAAACACACAGAGATTGTATTTCATACTTTCAAAATAAAATGTATTTTAGTATTATTTAACAATTATTTAGTTGGCATGCTTATAATTTGCTCGTCTTAATTATTACATACATGTAATTAATGGTCAAATTAAGAGTAAGGGTTTGCTGTATATATATATATATATATATATATATATATATATATATATATATATATATATATATATATATATACATACACACACACACACACATATATATATATATATATATATATATATATATATATATATATATATATATATATATATATATACATACACACACACATATATATATATATATATATATATATATATATATATATAATATATATGTGTGTGTGTTTGTGTGTCTGTGTGTGTATATAATGAAAGGACAATATCTTAATGACGTCCAAAGCTCGAAGACAGCATCTCTTCAGACGAACTAAGCTCCAGATAGTTTTCAGTATAACAAGGAAACTGCATTTACTTTTCTCCATTATCATTTGGTATCGACGCGTCTTTCGAATCACGTTTTTACACGATTCTTAATCAGGACTACATAGATTGAGCAATGGAATTAAACTTTGATATAAACGCTATGGATGTTAAGGTTTTAAGATAAAAGAAAAAAAAAAAGTTCTAGCTTCTGCAAAGTTGCTTAGAATGTGAGGCTTACACACACCCTCTGAATTTCTAGATTTGAAGATTTGATTCTAGTTCAGGGATGAACGTAGTCCTCATATCTAGAAATTCTGAGGGGCTAGTAAGCCCCACGTTCCAAGTTGTATTGCAAAAGCAAGACCCAGTTTCAAAAACTGCATCAACCCCTTTGCAGCCTTGGAATCTTAAAAGAAGAGGAATAGCATGAAAAATTATGCAAAAAATCCTTCCTTGCAGAATAAACGGTGGGGC
>NC_090731.1:24367890-24370390 GCF_036898095.1 Palaemon carinicauda | reverse complement strand
GACACAATTCTGATTAGAGTGGAAGATATTCAGAGGAGATGGTTTGGGCATGTACAGAGGATGGAACAGGACAGATGGCCAAAGACAGTGCTTCATGGTCAAGTGGCCGGAAATAGACCGAGAGGACGACCAAGAGATACATGGGTGAAAACCTTCAAGAAAGCAAATAGAAGCGAGACATTTCAGCAGCTGGCACAGATGGCATTGGATAGGAGTCTCTGGAGAGAATGGCGATATCAAATGCAGGACCCAACCCGGAGAATTCCGGACGGGATTTAGTGAGTGAGTGATATATATATATATATATATATATATATATATATATATATATATATATATATATATATATGAATACACACATATATATATGTATATATATACATATATACACACACACACACACACACACACACACACATATATATATATATATATATATATATATATATATATATATATATATATATATATATATTAGGTATGTGTACAAGTAACCATACCTATACGCAAGCGATATGAACATATTCTTAATTAAAGCAGAACTCTGACATAACTCCCACTACCTAATTTCGTTTGATACTGAATAAAAGATCATCGGTGAATTGTTGATGCCAGGTCACAACAACCCTTGCTCAGGAGATCTTTCCCGGAAGGTCTTTGATCATAACATTCAGAAAAAAGTTTTTTCTATCCACACAATTAAATGATTATCAGTAAATTGTACGCCTATTGTATCTTAGTGTTTGCAGCTGATGCATTCCTCGTGTTTTTGCTGAGGGATTATAACATAGCTTATATAACAGGACAATTGATATAATTATATCCTTAACATTGTTCTTGTATAATAGTGAATACAGATACAAATGATTCGAGCTATATTTTAACAGCGTTGTTTCTGTTATTAGCGGTATTTATATTGTTCTGACTAACCATTTTCGGGGGGGGGGGGGGGGGCGTTCAGGATATTGCTTATATTCTTATTCAGGTAGTTTTCTGAACCTTGACCTTTAACATTGAACAAATCTCGGAGGCAAAGATCGATGGTTATATTACAATAGAAGCAAGCAAAACTACCTACTGTAGGTGGTTCTTTTTTTATTAATCCAATATTCCTGTGCATGTCGGAAAAAACATTTGGCTACATATTTGGCTGCATATTAAATCCTCCCCTATCTCTCTTTCTCTCTCTCTCTCTTTCTCTCTCTCTCTGTCTGTCTGTCTGTCTGTTTGTCTCTCTCTCTCTCTCTCTCTCTCTCTCTCTCTCTCTCTCTCTCTCCTCTCTCTCTCTCTCTCTCTCTCATTAATATGAGATGTTTAATACACACAGACATATATATATATATATATATATATATATATATATATATATATATATATATGTATATGTATATGTATTTACATATATATGTATATATATACATACATACATATATATATATATATATATATATATATATATATATATATATATATATATATATATATATATATATATATATATATAAAACCATGATCAACGTTGGCTGAGCTGACCCGAGTAAGTTCACTTTACAGAGTTCAATTTAAAACAACAAAATAGTTCAGAAATTTCATTCTTCATTATCATTGTTACCATGTATATTAACAATCAAGATCCAACCAATAACAAAAGTTCAATCAAGTCAAACCACGAAAACACGAGAACAAGCGAGATGGAAGACGTATATGGAAATATAGGCTGCCTTAAACAGCATATCGAGGAAGGGGTTCCCTTCACCTCCGAAAAAAAGAGGGGAGAGGATGAGATGAGGGTAAATATGAGGACAGAGGGCACATGAATAAGAGGGGAAAATCCAATTATGTTGAGGTGTGACGACGGCATCGTGAATAAAAGAGTATCCCCTCACAAACCTGTCCCTTCCTCCGGCTATTGGCAATGGCATAGAAAACGGAGTATTGGAAATTAACTTTTTTTTTCTCTCTCTCTGAATATATTATGATTTTCTTTTTTTATTGTGGTTTCACATTTAAAAAGTAATTTCTCTTGACTGGTACGGCATCCATGAACATTTATCTGTTTATTTGTTTTATTTGTCGTATTTTGGATATCAGATTATTTTTGGCTGCGAGAGGAAATAATATCTATTGATATGTTGACAGTTTATTTGCACTGTGTTAATATTTTCCAAGTCAAAGTTAGAAATATTGGTATCCATATACAACAATTTTCACTTCCAAAATACTTTTATGTCAAAACTCTTATCAATTGGGGCTTTGGTGGCCTATTGGTAACATCCCTGCCTGATGATCGCCCGACTGGTGTTCGAATCCCACTCAAACTCGTTACTATCGAGTAGTGCCGGCAATACCATCATCCTTGCGGCAGCTGAGGGTGTAGGGTTTTGAGTCATCAGCAGCCATTGCCTGGCTCTCCTTGGCCCCAGCTTGTGAGGAGATGGGGCTTGAGTCCCGATCATTTGTTTATATGGTAGTCTCTAGGCATTGTCCTGCTTCCGAGAGT
>NC_090731.1:24346093-24359890 GCF_036898095.1 Palaemon carinicauda | reverse complement strand
AAACTTACGGGACACACTGAAACGAACGCAGAGCCTTTGTTCATAATATACTTATGAGTTTTTGCCTACAATGGAAGATCAAAAAGAATTACTAAAGCCTCAGATTGTTTACCTCCCTCTATACTCAGGAGACCCCCCCCCCCCTCACCTTTCCTACCCGTTAGATGCACCCCCTTCTCTCCTCCTCAGCCCGGCAACATTTACTTCGTAAAGAGAAGTATAAAAAGTTAAAAGAGAAGTAAAAAAAGCGAAGGAGGAAGGTCAAATATTTGTCCATTATCATCTATGAAAAGAGAAAAGTGGAATTGGGAATAAATCAAAGGGATTTCTCCCTGTTTGTTTTGTCGTTTACTTTGGTTCTTTTTTTTTTTAATAAATTGTTTTTCTTTTTGTTTGGTGATATGATACAGTTGATGATGGGACTTTGAATGCTGTTTACCACTTTTGGAAGCGAGTTGGATATCTGTTTCCTTTGATAAATAAAATAGTTTATCTTCTTTAAGAACACGAAACAACAACAACAACAACAACAACAACTATAACACTTTAATTATCATATTATAGTTATCATCATTAGGTTCTAATTGATATTACATCACGAAATAACTAGATAGTTTCCTGAGTGCATAAGATAGAAATTAAGAAATATCTTTATGACAATACCGAACCAATCCTTAGAAAAACATAATTATATCCATATATATATATATATATATATATATATATATATATATATATATATATATATATATATATATATATATACATAAATAAAAAAATAAATAAATAAATATATATATATATATATATATATATATATATATATATATATATATATATATATATATATATATATATATATATATGATAAAGATCAAATTATTTTATGTAAAATATGAAGTATACTGTATACGTATAAAAATTTAATTCAGGAATCTGTTTATATGAGAATTATTTTGAGTTTATAAAAGAAAAGAAAAATACTTGCCAGAGTCTTCTTAGAATCGCTGTCTATCATTTTGAAGAGTGTCCTAAAGCTGGAAATTTTTGGCCTATTGCGTTATGCAAAGAAACTTTTATCGCGAAAATATGTCTGTGAAGTCATTGTTTATCTATTGAAACAGACCTGATTATTACCTTTCTCGAATGTAGTGTAAAAGAAAATATATACTCTATACAAAAATTGTTTCACTGATTTTAATATCGATAAAAAGAAATTAGAAACAAGATATATATCACAAGTAATGTTTATGAAGTTTATTGAAAATGATTAATGCTAACATAACTAAAAAACTATATAACTGTAAAAATAAAAATAAAAATCTTAATAACTGTTAGAAAAAAAATCACAATTTATTAAAATCAAATCACTCATCTTTTCTAGTTAGAATATTATCTAATTAAAAACTTTAGTTCATCTGTGTATATATGATATATATTCTTAATTATTCCGGGGTCAAAAATTGTATCACGCTTCTATTTCTTGATATGTAGGTACTTTCGTCAGGTGGGTAGGAACCTTTTTTTTTATTATTGCTCTTTAACAACTGTTTTAATTGCTACTACTACTTCTAATAATAATAAGAATAACCTTAAAAGCAAAATTAAAGCAAAAATGGCAAGATATGTAATAGCTATTGATAGATATAATAATCTTGATAAAATATAAAACAACATATTCTATAATTACGAAGGCCAAAATTCAAGCAGCATTGATCAAACTTCTTGAATATAATTTACTTCAAAATTATTTTGACTGACTAAATCACCCATTAAAGAAAATAAAGGCTTAATCGGCGAAATGTACGAGATTAAAGAAAAACAAAAACAAAAAACAGAATCATCAGTCTTAGTGAACTGACATCTCACAGGAGATGAAAGAAGAGAAATAAAAGAGCACACTTCGTCAATGATTCTTACGAATAATAAAATAAATCGAACATAAATAATTTGTAAATTTAATGTTAGTCGCAAGTCTCGTAACGAAACAGTCATCATCAGCTGTCTTTGATTATACTAATAGTCTTAAGGATATCCGCAATACATTTCCTAATACAGTAATGCAGCTGTAGTAAAAATACTAAATCTATTCAATAATGTATTTATAATAAAACTGGAACATAGAACATTTTATAGTCATTACCATTAAAAAAATTGAGTAAAATAAAAAAAAAAAAACTTTTAATATATGAATAAATAATTCAGAAAAAGGTAAAAATTATTAGCTATAAATTAATGCAGCAATAGTAAAAAAAAAAAAAGTAGAAAATGATTCACTAATATATAAATAATCAAGCTGGACCATGGAACACCTAATAGTCATTACGATGATAAAGTTGAATCAGAAAAAATACTTATGATTTATTAATAAATAGTTAACGAAATTTTTTTAATCTAATGATAAATAATTAATAAAAAAAACATCATTCATGGTTAAATGATTAAGAAAAACAAGGTAAGAATGATTAGTTAAAAGTAATTGTAACACCAGCAACACACAAAACAGGACAGACAAGGCGCCAGTTACCATTAGTCAAAACGGAATGAGGAACAATCGTCGACACTGATTATAGCATAAACTAAAACAAAACAACAAACGCCACCTATCGGCGGTGATTGCATAATGCCATTTGCAAAGCAAATAACTCGATAAACATTTATTTGAAACAAGCTTTACGCTTCCGACGGAGAGAATTTACTGAACCAGGTCACGTTCAGCGAATTTTCAGTTGAGTTCGGAGAGGGGAAATAGGTTGCATGGAAATGGATATTCATAGTCAGGATCAGTGGATATCAATATCCGTGTTGTCGTAGCGAAGTTGTAAATCGCGCGAGTGAAAACAACTGTATCCGCTGGTTAGTATCTAGATAGAGTGGTGCATGTGCTTTAGGTGGCTTCTCTTTTACACGCACAGACACACTCACACACACACACACACACACACACACACACACATATATATATATATATATATATATATATATATATATATATATATATATATATATATATATATATATATATATATATATATATATATATATATATGTATGTATATATATATAAGCTAAGCACAGTCAGGTTGTTACTTTGTGGAATAAGTGAATGTCAACAGATCTGTCTTCTTTGTTAAAGGAAAGACGGTTATAATGTGGCGTTGGTGCCACTTTGAGAATGTCGTTATCGGCTTGGCTTGGCACTCAAAAATGTTCGTTAAAAGTTAGCGTCCCCAAAATCTCTCTCTATTGGTTCTTCATAAGAATTTCGGGTCAAAACAGCCAATCATCGATCAGGGCATAGAAAGGCCAAGGTGGGCGCTTGAACTGCCCATAGTTTTTTGGGGAGTTAGAGTTGGGAGGCTTGAGTGGTTAGACCTATACGTCCAGGTCACGGGTGCCAGACTGAGTGTCAACCAGTACCATTTCTCTGAGGACTTTTTCTTAGTAAAGTAACGTAATGATAATTAAGGGCCGCCCTTGTAGCTTAAATAGAATATAGCAGCTGTGGAAAATTAACAAATCGACTATCATTTGTGCATGATCCTACCCTCTCTCATAATTAAGTTAACCCTTGGAATGGAGTGTCTCTATCTATGTTTCCCCCAGTTGCGAAGTGCGAACCCCCCTTAATACGACCTAAATCGGGTCATATTAAATGGTGTCAGGTGTTGTGGTGTAATTAACAGATTAACGTCTGTGCTAAGTGATTTTAGCCGACGTGAGATTTTTGAAAAAGTGGAAACCAAAGAGACTAGTGACAATGGTTAACACGAGAAGTTCGACGTCGAGTGGAGGTGATGAAGACAGAGAGGGAGGCGAAAGGAATGCCGCAGCTATTGTGGAATCGGTACTCGGGGAAGAGAATTTGGGAACAGGCTCACCAATATACATACAAACACTCATGCGCGAAATGGCGGAAATACGTAGATACATGCAGAAAAGTCACAACAATAGAAGTGATATTACAACCCCAAGGGAGTGGTGAGCTAAGCACAGTCAGGTTGTTACTGTGTGGAATAAGTGAATGTCAATAGATCTGTCTTCTTTGTTAAAGGAAAGACGGTTATAATGTGGCATTGGTGCCACTTTGAGAATGTCCTTATCGGCTTGGCTTGGCACTCAAAAATGTTCGTTAAAAGTTAGCCTTCCCAAAATCTCTCTCTATTGGTTCTTCATAAGACTTTCGGGTCAAAACAGCCAATCATCGATCAGGGCATAGAAAGGCCAAGGTGGGCGCTTGAACTGCCCATAGTTTTTTGGGGAGTTAGAGTTGGGAGGCTTGAGTGGTTAGACCTATACGTCCAGGTCACGGGTGCCAGAATGAGTGCCAACCAGTACCATTTCTCTGAGGACTTTTTCTTAGTAAAGTAACGTAATGATAATCAAGGGCCGCCATTGTAGCTTAAATAGAATATAGCAGCTGTGGAAAATTAACAATTCGACTATCATTTGTGCATGATCCTACCCTCTCTCATAATTAAGTCAACCCTTGGAATGGAGTGTCTCTATCTTTGTTTCCCCCAGTTGCGAAGTGCGAAACCCCCTTAATACGACCTAAATCGGGTCATATATATATATATATGTATATATATATATATATATATATATATATATATATATATATATATATATATATATATATATATGTGTGTGTGTGTGTGTGTGTGTGTGTGTGTGTGTGTGTGTGCATTTGTGTGTGAATGTTTGGGTGTGTATGTGTGTGAGCCAATGTGTATATTTCTTTGAGTAAAGTAATTTAGGTGAATTACTGCATCGGCATTCGCCCTATGGAATCTATGAGCTAAGCAAAATCAATAGGCAACCTAAGCATTAACGAACCTACTCATGTTTTTCTTTTTTTTCCATAAGTACCTGGAGACGTTAAGTCGACATAAAAAAATTACTTGTCACTATCAGTTTGGCTTTACTTTCTTATTTATTTGCTTATTGAGTTATTATAATATGGAAGACAACATTATACCTTTCCTATCTGTCATTCCAAATGTAAAAAGCAGATACAAATATTTTTTTACAGTTTTTCATCAGTAAGTGCTGAGAATGCTTCCTGTGAGGGAAAACTAAACATTACATCACTGTTAAACTAAAAGAAATACAAGTTTTGAAGGCCGTTCATAAATAGCAAAGGCAAGGGACAGTGACCTTGCCCTAGCAAGTAGGTCAGTGACCTAGAGAATGACCATATCACATATGATCAGCGTCCAAGCCTCCTCTCCATCAAAGCTAGGACCAAGGAGAGCCAGGCAATGGCTGCTGATGACTCAGCATATAGACCTATAGGCTCCCCCAAAATACCACATCCTTAGCTCACAAAGGTGGGGATGCAGCGATCAGAGGAACTAACGTGTTCTAGCAGTACTCGAACCCCAGTCCGGCAATCATAAGGTAAGAACGCTACCACCAGGCCACCAAAACCCTTGTAGAGTTGTGGTGGCCAATGTTGTAACGTCCCTGACTGGTGAATGCCACACTGAGGTTCAAGTCCCGCTCAAACTCGTTAGTTCCTTTGGTCACTGCAATCTCACCATCCTTGTGAGCGAAGGCTGTGGCGTTTGGGGGATCCTATAGGTCTGACTGCTGAGTCATTAGCATCCATTGCCTGGCCCTCCTGGGTCCTAGTTTAGGTGGAGAGGGGGCTTGGGAGCTGATCATATGTATATATGGTCAGCCTCTAGGGCACTGACCTGCTTGATAGACCAATGTCACTGTCACTTGCCTCTGCCATTAATGAGCGACCTTTAAAACCTTTAAATCGTCCTTCTGTGATGACCTACCCTCCGGTATTCCCAAAAGCTCATGTCCCACCTACCCCTGCTTTAAAAAATGTGCTGGCAACGGGCAAGAATTTGCATTCACCATTTTTTTCCCCAATTTTTTTCCCTGCTTAATTAATTCCTTTTGAGCCTGTATTATCGACTCGGTGGGTAAGTACTAATCGTAGAGTGAAGCCAATTCTAAATTGAAACCTCATTCGAAAAGACCAGAGGAAAAAAATGAGGAACATTGGAATTTCAGCGAATTACTGTTTTTTCTTTTTCTTTTACTTTTGGAATTTGGGAGGATTTCCTATTCTAACAAATGCATAAAAAGAAACATTTCACTGAGCTAAATAGTTAGGTGCTCTCGTATTCACTGGAAACTTCAGTTTACAGGATCTTTGGATTTATATTTATGTATATATATATATATATATATATATATATATATATATATATATATATATATATATATATATATATATATATATATATATATATATATATATTTATTTATATATATATATATATATATATATATATATATATATATATATATATACACATATATATGTCTATATAGATATATACATATATATATATATATATATATATATATATATATATATATATATATATATATATATATATATATATATATATATATATACAGTATATATATACATATATATATATATATATATATATATATATATATATATATATATATGTACATATATATCTATCTATCTATCTATATATATATATATATATATATATATATATATATATATATATATATATATATATATATATATATATATATACATATATATATATATATATATATACATACATATATATATATATATATATATATATATATATATATATATATATATGTATATATATATATATATATATATATATATATATATATATATATATATTTATTTATACAGAAGTGTTTTGGTATAGATGAGAGAGAGAGAGAGAGAGAGAGAGAGAGAGAGAGAGAGAGAGAGAGAGAGAGAGAGAGAAGTAAAGTTTTGCTCCTGTAACCCCAATATTTTTCAAATAACCAATTTTACCTATCAAAATAAATTTTCAGTCAACCAGATCAGAACAAACAATAATTCTGCTGATCGAAGACAATTTCATTTAATCTCTTCCTCTTTTTATGTAAGAAATCCCATGACAAATCCATTCGACTGGATAATCCGATCAGCCGATTTTCTCGCTAATTAACCCAATATCCTCTTCCTTTGGATCATCCTTCCTCTCACAAGACCGCCATTAAAACCGAAAACTTTATTTTTCTATTATTTCAAATATTCTCGATGCATTTTCAGATGAGTGGCTCTTCTGTCGATGACTTTTAAAAGTACAACATATAATCCAAAAATGTTTTCGCAACTGTTTTCATAATTATTGTATCTTTGAATCATTGAAAATCTAAACTTTTTTTTCTTATCTTTATGATATTCGCCAAAATGTAATTAAAGGTTAAAGGTGTCTGGTTTCAGTTCCATTCCCATCAGAATGGATGCTCACATGAACGTCAGCCGGGTAAGCCCAACCCCCCACTGTGGTGCCCTACCACAGTAGTGGCCTCCCCAGTAAACAGCTTAAACTCACGGTCCCGGGTGGGGATCGATCTGTTGCCATGCGAATACTAGGCAAACACGTTACCACTGTACTAGCCAGGACTCTTTTGGGTTATTACCTTGTTTTCAATTGACTTATAATGCAGTTTCAATTGGCTTTCATTTGTTCCCGGCATATGCTATCGGCAATAGCTCAAAATATTTTGTTAGTAATTTTAGAATTTTTTTCTTGGTTTCCATCCCTTTTATCTATTCAAAAATGGCTCAAAAATTTCCTCGAAAGCCTTCATTATTTAAATCTAGATCCAAATTATCAATACTTTTTGCTTGAGAGTACACTCAGAGACACTTTCTTATCTTATTTCTCTTCCCCTTTTTTTGGGAAGTTTTTATAGTTTATAAATGAAGGATATATTTTGATATTGTTACTCTTATTAAAATATTTGATATTGTCTATTACTTCTCTTGTAGTTCATTTGTTTCCTTTCCTCACTGGGCTATTTTCCCATGTTGGAGCCCTTGGTCTTATAGCATCCTGCTTTTCAAAATAGGGCTGTAGCCTCGCAAATAATAAGAATGATGTGAAAATGCCGAATGTGAAAAACACTTAACTAGGAATAATTTTTTCTCATTTCTTCATTTACAATAATAACTAATATTTCACAACTGATGACAAGCTTGGAATATTGAAAGTCCTTTCACGGTTTACATTAGAATCTGTTAATTTTTTTTAATATGGTTAATTTGCGGGAAAACCCATAATAAACTTTATTTAGAAAAAATATTCAGAACCCCGGAGTAGTTTTGAAACACCTGCTGCCATAGACTTTATTAGTATTTGGATAAGTTTGTCAAGTTGATGAAGAAGTTTGATGAAGTCTCAAAAATGCAAGATTATTCATAGACACGCATTTAATTATCGTTAAAAGAATAGTTTTATGTAAAAAATTTTGCTGAACCTCTATAATAGATTTTATAATTGTCGTAGGAATTTTTCTTTAGATGATAAAAATTCCTAACCTTAAGAACTGTCAAGAAACAAACAAACATAAATCTAATTACTAGACTAAATTGTGTGAAATAAAGTAGATTAACATTAAAAAATTAAGGAGAGAGAGAGAGAGAGAGAGAGAGAGAGAGAGAGAGAGAGAGAGAGAGAGAGAGAGAGAGAGAAAAGATACCTCTTTGTTCCCCTATTAAGAAGGAGTAAAGCGGCTCTGTCATACACCAGGAAAGGGAAAGTGAAGCTTATTATTAAAGTCCATAAATTTGTATATCAAAGAAGCCGAATTACCCAGAGAGGTCATCTGCATGGGAGTCTCATTCATTCTTGGATGGCCAGAATTTTGTTCTTAGTACTTTAAGGTTCCTACTTATAATTTTGAGCCGTTATTTTGTTATTTTCCTATAAGTTCAAAAGAACATATACTATAAAATTTTTAGAGGAATTTTAATGGGCGAAATTTACAGAAAGGGTTATAGGTTGCGATATATATATATATATATATATATATATATATATATATATATATATATATATATATATATATATATATATATATATATATATGTATGTATATATATATATATATATATATATATATATATATATATATATATATATATACATATATATATATATATATATATATATATATATATATATATATATATATATATATATGTATATATATATATATATATATATATATATATATATATATATATATATATATATATATATTCTATAATTCCGATTGTTAGAACATCGGTCATATAAAACAGTAAATCTTTCTATTCTTACTAATCGTCTTGAAGTTATTTATTGTTTGTTTTTTCGTATTTTGTAAGTTGCAAAAAAATATTTGTTCCGTAATATTATTAGGGCATCAGTCATAATGAAAAGGTAAAACAATTTAATGAGCAAAATTTACAGAGATAGAAAGAAACAAAAAGAGGAAGTAGGATACGTATAATTATGATATGAAATATAAGAATAACCAAATTGGCCAATGAATTGCTCCTTTCAGAAAGAGATAATTTTCGTATATATTTTTGTGCGTTTGTGAGAGTATGCGTTTGTGAGTAGGCTACAGGGGTGAACGTTTGTATGTGTGTGTGTGTGTGTGTGTTAGAGAGAGACAGACAATTTTGTTCTTCCATCACTTCACGCAGGACAAAAATAATGTAACTGAAAGAACAACGTCTTACTAGATTTTAGTCTGATAATGAATTACATTAGGCTTCAAATTTTTTCTTTTGCATCCAAAGCTCTCTCTCTCGTGTAAATATTTATATATTTATAATATATAGTTAAACACATATTTTTATGCATGTTCATGTATATTATTATTATTATTATTGTTGTTGTTGTTGTTGTTGTTTGTTACTGCTTTTGTCGGGAATATCTATCAAAAGGAATTTGTATAATGTTATTGATGCTATTTCACAAGAAGGCCAACAAGAATGATTTAGGGTAGCGCAATGCTTTTTTGACATCCAAAGAAACATTACCGTCTCTTCTCTTCCAGCATTTGACATGCATGGATATTTCATTTCTACTAAGTTCTAAGCCTCACATATGAAAAAATTGAAATATACACTGAATTACTATCCTCATATATCTTACAGAAACTTAATCTAGGTTTGTTCAAATGTCATTTTTGGCAATATGGATTTTTTTTAAATCCCCACCGAATTGCTTCATTTTTTCCCGTTAGACCGTTATAAAGAAGAAGAGGAAAAAATATATTAAATATTCTGGAGCTATATTTTTGAACAATTCTAAAGTGTCAGAAGCCTTGATTTTGATCCAGAACAACTCTTTACACCACTAAGTGATGGCAACTGTTAAAGACATATTAATATATTGTGACGGGCCGAGAGAGGAGTTGTGAAATCAAAGGCATATTGGAAACGACTGAGCTATATATTAAGGAACACTCTTCTTTATATACAAAACCTCAAGGCAACAGGACATAACATGTTCGAGAGACAGACAATATTCAGAGCAAAACAGCAGACATGAATTTTCATGTTCGTTTGAGTGCGAGGGAAGAGCGAAGATACAAGCATGTTATATACAAAAGGAATTATGTACAATTGTGTGACACACGGTTGGTACAATATACTTTAGATTCAGATTTCCATTAAACATACCAGAGATCAAAAGAGTTATGATCTTTTATTATTCAAATTGAAACATTAAGGATGGAAGGGCACACTGCATATAATAGTGCTTATTTATATGTATTTTTCGTGGACATTACGGTAGCTGATCAAAGTCATTTTCCTGTCAGTCTATCCTTCTGACAGGTTGTCAATCTTTATTTGTAGTATAATATATGTATGTTTTTTCTCTTTTGTTGGGTTTCACTTTCATTCATTTAAAGAAGAAGAAGAAGAAGAAGAAGAAGAAGAAGAAGAAGAATGAAAACGGAAACGGAAAAAGAGGTAACATTTGTCAACCGCCTCTCTTCCTCTTACAAAATGCAAGGAAAATTCGTTTAAGGAAAGGCGAGAAGAAAGTTATAAATAGATACCATTTTTATGACAAAAGAGCAGCAGAAGATCCTGACGCGGGCTGTTGCCAAAAAGGAAGACAGGAAAGCAAGCTAGAAATAGAGGCAGTGCTAGAGATTAAATGACACTGCGCCTGGGGACGCTTTGCTTCCTTTGGAACTCCTTGAAAGCTTCATTATCCTACTGAAATGAGTATTATAATTATGTTTTTAAAGCCTACAATGGTCTGTAAAATCTAAGGAATAGATGGAGACGACTTGAAAACTACATGAAAACACGGAACTCGTGATGGCAAAAGTCAGCATGACTAAAGGCGGGAAATTTGAATGATGCGCGCCCGTTTATGCCTTACAGCCGCCATAAGGGGAATGGGGTTAATGTGGCTGGTGCGTAGAGGAAATGGATAAGTTATGGGAACGAGGAAAGGTCTAAAAAACGTTGAGTGATGCTGTTATTTATTTACTGGATTCATAGGATCCTTTCTCAGAAAGTCTCCTTCTTATGAATACAACTCTTTTTTACTTTGAAGTGCCGTAATGTTATGCTGAGTTGCAACGTATTGGTTATATCTGAAAGGCAATATATCAGATATTGTTGTTTATTTGCTGGATTCATAGGGCCCTTTCTCGAAAGTCTCTCTTAATACAACTCTTTCTACTGTGAAGTGCTGTAATATTATGCTGAGTTGCAACATAGAGATTATATCTGAAAGATAATATATCAGATAGTTATCTATTTACTGGATTCATAGAACCTTTTCTCAGAAAGTTTCTCTGTATACAACTCTTCCTACTTTGAAGTGCCGAAATGTTATGCCGAGTTGCAACATATTCATTATATATGAAAGATAATATATCATATATTTGTATGAAGTTACTTTAGATATTAATCCTAACATCTCTTGCCATATCAGTGTTCTAATATTCCCTTCATACGGTATTAAATCTTCTGGCAGTTTCGAAGAATGAATTTACGTGTTAACTTGTGATAAGAGTTCCATTATTTTGAAACTGAAATCACAGTATGACGTATCTAAATTTGAAACCCTTAATAAAAAAAACTTTATCCTTAGAATATTATAAAAACTGTAAATTTTAGAAAATCGTACTGAAAGATTTCTTAATACGACTAAGAGCTCTAGTTGATGCCCAAACCTAGATGTAATTTTTCCTTTTCATAACTGAAAAAAAAAATAAAAGAAATATTTAGAAAAACGCAAATTATTGTTGTGGAATGGGAAGACTTTTACGTAGTATAATAATAACAGCAAAAAAAAACCAAGAAAAAAAAGGCATTCGTTTTCTTTCCCAGTTTACATAAGTTCAGGATAATTAGAATCCTTGTTTCCCCCCCCCCCCAAAAAAAAAAGCAATCATCCAGCCAAGTCTCTTCACATTAATCTAGAATGAAATCTACCGATATAAATTATGTGTTAAATAGAACTGCTCTTATGCTCCATTTCCCATCATTTCTTGTAAAATCTTTTTTTCGCTCTACAGCTTCCACCATTACTTTTACTCCATTTCCTTTTCCTTAAGGTTTTGTTCAGCAATTTGATATGAGAGTCAGGTGCTGAAGACCAGATAGGGACAATATTCATAACTTTACGATGATGGAAGAATTACAAATATTTTCTCTTGATAGATTAGTGTCCAGTATTCTATAAAAAAAAAAAAAAAAAAAAAAAAAAAAAAAAAAAAAAAAAAAACCTCCTCCATTGGCCAGCAGTTTTTTAAGTGGAGAAAACAGACAAATAACTTAAAATGAGGAATTCACCCTGAAATTCTAAATGACCAGCAAAAAGGGGTTTTAGTATGGCGTCTAGGTTTAGTTATAAATTGTTAGCAAGCATCAGCTTAGAATTATTACCTTAAGAATTAGCTAAAAATTCCTACGAATCATTTTCTGAAGTCTGTAACTGAATAAGAGAAATGTCCCCTAAATGCAGCATCTGTAAAACACCGGAGAGACATTCATGTTCTCGCGAATATAGAAAACAGGCTTTTATTGCAAATGGCATTTACTATGATTCGTCCACTAATGTGTTAAAGCTAAATGAAAATTCTAGATAAGTTTGGAGATTGTGTGAAATTACCACCAGATCTTAATATATTACACAGGTGTTTAATAATAATAATAATAATAATAATAATAATAATAATAATAATAATAATAATAATAATAATAATAATAATAATAATAATAGCGTGAAAAGAGAAGGGAATCACGTGCCGTCGGCTTTCAACAAAGGTAAGTAATTATAGTTTTACTCGAAATTTGAAACATTTTGATTCTTCTTTCATCTCAGATTTATTCTGAAATATCAGAGATTAAATTACTTCTCTGCAGAGGTGAAAAATTATGGGGAAATTTGTCGGAACAAAAGATGAAAGGGAAATTGGGCCTCGGATTTATTTTCAATTTTACAGACGAGATGACGGTGTCAGTAAGAGCGTCATTACAGAGGACACATTATTAGATAATTTGGCAAGAGGAAAAAAAAAAAATTAATACATCTGAGTCACGACCAGTTTGAATCGAGTTGGTGAAGGATTATCAAAATTATACAATAAATATGTATTCTTTATTACCAAACGTGATTGAATTTTTCATTGTCTTTTGGGCTGATCTATTAGAAATGTCAAAGACATTCCTTTCCCGTATTACCCTCATTAATTATAAGGTTCTGTTTTGTGATTTTGGTTCTTTATATATATATATATATATATATATATATATATATATATATATATATATATATATATATATATATATATATATATATATATATATATATATGTATATCTACAAATATATAAGTATATATATACATACATACATATATATACATATATATCTATATTTATAAATATATATAATTATGTATATATATA
>NC_090731.1:24336093-24341093 GCF_036898095.1 Palaemon carinicauda | reverse complement strand
TCTCCATCTATACCATATTATTATTATTATTATTATTATTATTATTATTATTATTATTATTATTATTATTATTAAAAGCAAAGCTACAACCCTAGTTGGAAAAGCAAGATGCTATAAGCCCAAGGGCTCCAACAAAGAAAAATAGCCCATTGAGGAGAGGAAATAAGGAAATAGATAAACTACAAGAGAAGTAATAAATAAGCAAAATAAAATATCTTAAGAACACTAACAACATTAAATTAGATCTTTTATCTATTAACTATGCAAACATCAAAACAAAAAGAGGAAGAAAAATAAGATAGAACGACGAGCCCAAGTGTACCCTCAAGCAAGAGAACTCTAATCCAAGACAGCGGGGCTATGGTACTATGCAATTTATTTTACCGTATTCCTAAGTACTCGTATGTACTCGTAAGCGCTATGATTTTTCCTCCCTCTTCTTCGTCTTCATTTCCCCTCTTTATCTTCAAGAACTTCCCCTCTTCCTTCGTTGGCATTGTCCCTTGGTTGGTTCGACACGTCTCCTTCTTGTTAAGGGGGTGATAATCCAGAGTCTATAAATGTGTCTCTCAATAAAACACTTTTTCCCCAAGGGATGGGGAGAATATATAGGGAGAAAATGAGGAGGGAATTTGGATTAGGGGACTTCGCCTGGGGAAAATTGGAGGGTGGGATTATCCTAGAAATGGTAAAATAACAGAGAAAACGTTAGGGAAAAGCGAAAAGCAACATAATAGCAATTTGTGCTGTAACATTTGGGATATAGAACTAGTGCTGAAATGTGGGGGGAAAAATCAGGAGAGAAGAATAAAAAGATATGAAATATTGTGATATATTTCGAATAGAAAAATATGTGTAAAAAGAGAATAATGTAACACGGAAATGGTTTCACATGGATTATGGAATTCTGTGGCAAATACACATGCTATTATAAAATAGCACACTGGAGGTATGGACCATTCTTGGTTGTCATAGATTTGGGAAATATATAGAGGTAATTCAATTTAGGAGAGTGAATAACGAATTTACATCAATTCATGTGTTTCTATCGGTTTGATTTATTCAATTGTATTTGTCCATTTCAAATTACAATTCTATGTAGTTCAACATTTCTTTCAAACAAAGTGCTATCCATGGCTGAATAATTTTTATATGATAGTGCGGATGGGAAAGAGTAGCGAGAAACTACAGAGACTTATGAAAGATTTCAGCGTATTTCCAATAGGAGAATTTAAGGATAAATACGAGTTAAAGTAAATTTATCAAAGTAGGTGCTACACAAGAGTAAATTAGTACTATTACATATGGAAGCCGAGCATGGAAGTTTATATACTCTGCTTGAGAAGGTATTAGATGATGGGATAAGAAAAAAGTATCTAAATGGTAGAGAACTGGAACTTGATTGCTTGTGAAATAAATATGCCATAAGAATTTAATGGAAAAGAGATAAGACGATAGACACTGGAAAGATTAATAAGAGCATTTCAGAAAATCCTGTCCTACAGAAAACAAGGATGATGCTTTGGTAGTGAAAATGTGTACAAGCAGGGGCGTAGGAGCGTTTTTCAGGTGGCGTCTGCATTTAAACTTTGAAAACGCTCGGACTGTTGAGGGGGGGAGGGGGTTGCTGGGTTGATTTAAAGTCTAAGAAAAGATTCCTGAATTCGACAGGTATATGAACGTATATATCCCTTGATGGCTCAATTGGTAAAGTCGTTCATGTAGACATTGTTTCGGCTCAGGGCATAGGTTCGAATCCTTGCATAGACAATATCATTTATTACAAATTAATTTCCAATGGATATACACTCCTCTAAGGTAGAGTGCCAAATAAAAATGCCATTGTGGTTGATATTTACATTGATTAAACTCACGATTTTTAGTGATACATAATCATTATATTTGACCACGTGTTGCAAACTCACAAATCAGTACTCATGTTGGAGATGGGTTGATTTTAAATGTAAGAACAGATTCCTGAATTCCACGGGTATATGAACAGTGGTTATGATTAAAACTTATATCTTTCTTGATAGCTCAATTGGTAAAATCATCCATGCAGATATAATTTAGGCTCAGGGCATAAGTTAGAATCCTTGACCAGCCTGAAACATTGTTTATAAATGAATTGCCAGTGAATGCATATTTCCAAGGATAGAATTCGATACTAAATGCCATCATGGTTGATGTGTATTTTGATTAAAATCATTACTGTTTGTGATTATATATATATATATATATATATATATATATATATATATATATATATATATATATATATATATATATATATATATATATATATATATATTTCCTCCGGAATTCAAAAACATACATTTGTCTCTCTTCAAAACATGCTCATTCACAAAATATACTCTCTCTCTCTCTCTCTCTCTCTCTCTCTCTCTCTCTCTCTCTCTCTCTCTCTCTCTCTCTCTCTCTCTCTCATACACCAAATGGATTCTTTTAACATATATTGAACCAAGAAACAGCTTTACTGACATGCATACATTTGCTAAGGAAATGATGATAAGGGTTATCTTATAACTTATTTACACAGTGGAACGCACTTATGAACAAACGTAGGTTTGCTGGTGGATGACGTGCCAAGTCAGGCGTTGGCTAAGACAGAAATGTGTCCACTCTCTTTTTCATTATTCGATTCAAGTATGTTGGTTACGCTGATTATAAGATCATTAAATTACCCCATAGTCATACAACTTCTAATACATAACTATTACTCTATAAATTATTTGAATTTGTAATGAATAATGGTATTCTTTATTCAAGGAAATTCCATTTGGCAGAACTGCCCCATACTCGTCCCACCAACCTTAACTATGCTGATGATTGTTACCATGGTAATTTGTACAGGGACATGACTTGCTGTCCATGTGTTCTGATGAAGTAAGGAAATTCTAAACACTGTTATAAGAAAACTAAGGTCGCTTCCGATGACTTATAAAAAAAAATCCCACCATTTTCTGATAAAAATATTCGTTTATAATAATGAAACGATCGCTGGACAATTTACCAACTACCAATTTTCTAGCTTCTAACTTCCTACCACAATTTTACAGCCCACGTGGTCGTCAAATAAAATACTATATAAGATGGGATAAGGGGCCTCTGATGCCATCTATTGGCGGTAATGTAAAACTCGTTACGATGTAAGGGAGGGAGCAAAGGGCTCTGCGATATTATACCTTTCGGAGTGTAACAATATTGTTATTCTACGTAAATTTTACTAGCAATACATGTCATACCATGAAACATATCAATTATGTTATATTTTCATAAAAAAGGTAATTGAAAATTATATCAATAACTAAGTAATTATTTGATTCTGTCACCAATTTCAGTACATGTGGCACCTTCTGGTGACACCCTGACCCCCCAGTGTAATTGAACTAACGATTGTATGCTGAGGAAATATTTCAGTGACATTTATTGTGAAATCTGTAATTTCTCAAGAATTAAGTTGTGGCCAGACAACAAGGAACATCAAGTTCACGTGCGTCTTTTTTATAACAATTCTGTGCCTAAAACCGCAGCAGAAATGAAGTAATGAAAATTTTAATGAGTGAATGATGGGGTAATTAGCAATTTGGTACTCTACTGCTAAGGCCGTCTATTGGACATGGAAATAAACAATATTGTAGAGCTCTTTAATCCTTGCATTCTGGAACCCTAAATGACGTCATTTTGGTTTAAAATGGCCAAAATAGTGTACTTATTCTATATTTAATATAATTCATACCTACCATACATATCTTTACATAAGTATCAATCTATCACCCTTTTGCAATTAGACAGAATCATTCACATGAATGAAATAAGGGATACAGGTGCTACCATCTTCTGACAAGAAGTATAAACATTCGGATTCTATCCAAATCTGAAGTTTTGTCATTACTAAAACATACTTTCATAGTATTTTTGTTCAATAAATTCATCTAAAATTCATAATTCCAATGATATATTTGTTTTGATTTTTGGGTCTTGGTTATGGTAATTATAATGTAAAATACAGATAATATATATTAGAAAAATATATAAAACGTATTCCAGTATTCTAAAAGCAGAGAGTTGGAACTCAGCTATATAATTCAAGACCCCAAATTCAACCATAATTTGTTCATGTCCGCAGCAATTACGTTTTTAGACGATCATATGCCCAATTATAAGTATCAATACCCGATAGTGTTTCTTGTTGCATATACCAGGGGCGTAGGAGCGTATTTTTGGGTGGGGCTAAAGTTAAAAATGAGACGAACTTGGGGGTTATCGTGTGCCCTCCCCCAGATTTTTTTTTTTTTTTTTTTTTTTTTTTTTTTTTTTTTTTTTTTTTTTTTTTTTTTTTTTTTTTTTTACCAGGAAACACCCATAGATGTGATATTCTGTCATCCAACAGCAGATTTCAGTAACAACAAAATAATATTTTTTGGGCGATTTTTATGTGACCAACTCCAATCTGTACACATTGATTATAATGAAATACCGACAAGCCTTCTTGATGAATTTACCAAAAAGATGCTAACGATATTGGTTCTTTACTATTAACTTATTCCCAATATCGAGGAAGTTAGGGATGCCAGATTTCTAAGCCTACTAAGTTTTTACTTACGATTTATTATATCTTTCATTTGTTTTTCAGTTCCAGTTTTATCTTAAATTTTTAGCGGCTTTTATGTTTTAAATTTCGTCTAATTTATAGTTTGCATATGAAAAATATCCCATTTGTAAGCTGATGATTATGTTATTTGTCTTGGGTTTTAAACTGGAGTGATATGGTATGAAGATGAACAGTTCTCAAACAGAGCCCCATAAACTTGAGAATACTAAATTGGTCATAAAAAATAAAGATTTTCAGAATACATTTCTATTCGCAAAACAATACTTATCGGTTCTTCATTTATCTGGATTGTTATTATTTACTATATTCTTACACTCTACATTGATTGGTGCCTTGGGTCATTCTATAAGTTGACTTAATATAA
>NC_090731.1:24321093-24328593 GCF_036898095.1 Palaemon carinicauda | reverse complement strand
TTAAAGATACATTATATTGTTTTTTCAATATCCATTTAGGGAGTTATAGCTTACATTTACTTTTCCTATCACTGCAACAATAAAGTGCAGCTTACAATACACCCCTCGTTCTTTTATTAGGTAGATACAGTATACAGTGTACCTTTTTCATGTTACACTACACAGATAAAGTTTTCAGTGTACCCCCTTCATATTACATTATTGTGGATGGTTACAGCATACATGAATTACTATTTTATTCTTTTTATTTGTAACAGTAGGTATTGTAGATCAATTAAGTAACATTTCTTCTGCTTTTGAATTAGCAAGGAGGCGTTTATTGAGTATATCTATCTAGTATTACAAGGGGGTTTTAATTGATAATGTTTTAATCTGATCAGATCATTGTGTACTAATCACCTTTCTTATATTTTCTGGCTTGGACAGTAGTCCAAGTTGAAGTAAGAACTTCAAGTTATATGTTGTGCTTTGTACATTTTTGGTCGTTTAAATTTGTGTAGGTCTTAAGGCCGTTTATGAATACTCCTAAAATTCAAGGTTTCAATTATTTTTAGATATTATCAATTTTCTCTTTCAGTTTACAATCCATCGTCTATTTAATATTTTTATAAAATATTTTAAAGCTATTTTGCCACAATTCGCTAATAAGCCGTGTGGCAGCTACGTCCTTGCCGATGACATAAATGTATACAGCTGCTATATCACATTATTTACCCGATTGTAAATTTTGAAAATATTCTCCCCGTCTCCGGCACTGAGCAACGAGTCTTAGAAATATTATTAGGAAAGATATTATTCGTACCTTTGGGGCTGTTTCTTTTCGGGTGTTACAGAGTAAAGTTTTTCTTATGTTTTTCTGTATATTATTTGTATGATTGTAAGACATAACTTCTTCCTCGGGGTAGAACAGAAGTAATCCAGCAAAAAGATATCTATTTCATAACCAAACTTCATTACAGTTACTTCTTTTTTTTAATACTATCTAGAAAGATTCATTCAATACCACGCAAAGCTTAAATATAGAGTGGATAAATGTTGAAATAGTGAAGAAAGAAATATATGAAAAGGATTCAGAGGCAATGATAATTAAAGTGCCAGGTTTATCATTATTTGTCTGTGAAATAACATATGGATATAATACTATTGAGAAATAATGAACTCCCTACGAATGAATAGCATTTATCATAAAAGGCGTCCTAATGGGGGTCTAGAACTGCCATTTGAAGAGCCCATTTTTTTTAACCCCAAGAGAGGAAAAGAAATAGAGAATATTTTAAGAATAGATGTAAAAAACTTATAAGTTCTAATTTTAATGATGTTATCTGATGATTATAGTATAGTTGAAAATTACATTTAATAAAGAACTGCCATTCGTATTGAAAGAAGGCTTCTAATTTTACTTTAAAAGATTAATGTCTTTTAGTAGCTTCTTATTTAAAGTTCTGTTTGGATAATTCGGTTTAGCCTATGAAGTTGAGAATTTCTCAGTTTCTTCTCTCCAAAATTTTCCATGTTTATATTCACTGATTTCCAGCTCAACAATACGAAGACGCACCTGGATGTAATTAAATTTGGCTAATCCTTCCAGCACTCAGAATAATTGGAAACACCCTTTTGCTTTCCTATATAAGCCGTCACTGTCCACTTTATTCCTCATTTTTTCTTTACACCCTAAAGAGGGCCAATATGTATTGGTCAATTATAGTTATAAGAAATACACGCACACACACACACACACACACACACACACACACATATATATATATATATATATATATATATATATATATATATATATATATATATATATATATATATATATATATATATATATATATATATATATATAACTAATTAATTTTTGCTCATAATTCATCAAAATTTCTTCCTGCCATTCACGAATATATTTCGTAGAGAAATTCCGAATTCAGAATCAAACACAAAGTCAGCCTTCAAATGTGAAAATAAAAGAAGGTTTCGTTGAACGCTCATCAATTCCAGGCACAAAGTTACAGTGTGAAGATATTAATTGCGCTCAGAATAATTTCCATTCCCGAATTTCTACGATTTAGAGTAAAGTCCAGGAATTATCCATTGAAGCTTTACCTTTTGATCAAGAGAAATAAAATCTAAATAATTCATTTTTTTTTATCCTAGAGAAAAAGATTTAAAGATTAAATTTTTTTTTATTAAATATTAATACTCGTGGATCGCAGGAGGTCTCCCGGAATTAGTGATCGAGTTTCATTAAAAAAATAGAAAAAAAAAATAACGATCATTTCTTTTTCCTCATTTTGTTCCTTGAATAAGAGATATCCCTCTGGGAATGGACTCCTGATAACGCAGGCCTCGGTGTACTTGATGTAATCTAAATAGTAATGATTCATTAGAATAGACCTGAAATTAGCATTCTGATGGAGTCATTTTGCCGGGCGAATACATTAATACATTTTCCTATACTGCTTCCTTTGAAATGGAATTTTTCAGTTTCTTACTACTTTTTGTGGATTTCGATATTTACATTCTATTAGATTCTTATATGTACCATGGTCTTTATTTGTAGGTTTTTATGTTGATTTATGTACCGGAAGAAAATTTCAAACAAGATTATCTGAATATATATTTTCTCTCTTATTTCTACCCCGTGATTTTAATCGGAAATTCTCCGTAAAACTATACTGTTCTAAGCGGTATTTCAGTAAAATACAAGCGACCGTAATTTTCACCGTACTTTGGTATCATCTTTCACGGGTTGGTGACTGCAATAATACTCCTTAAAGTCAATAAAACTGTTTTTAAAACGTTAAATGTCTGGCAACATTTTTTTCTAGGATTTTTACCGTTTTTTTACGGAAAGCTTTTAGCTGTATAGCTTAAGTTGTTATCAATATTTTATAGAACTCTTAACACAGGTTTTCCATACAAATTTGAGAACGATCATTCAAAGTCTTTATTGAAGAAAAAGACTGACAGAGAGATAGAAAGAATTGAATGCTAAAAACTTGGCCTTAAATAAGGCATGCAGATCCCTCTAGATTTAGTATGTTCTAGATTGTAAATAGTTTTTTAGAGTGTGTTTCGTTAATTCTTTAAAAGCTCCTTAAGAGATGAAGTATCCAACTCAAAGCGAGTAACATCTGGCAATTATTTTCTTTTCTCAACAATAATAAGAAACAAGGATTGTTATGCAAATCAGAATGAATGATTGGAATCCTAGTTGAGCTTGGTATTGGTTTAAAATTGTATCCACCAGTAATAGTTGATGCAAATAAAAATTTGTATATATATGATTTATATATATATATATATATATATATATATATATATATATATATATATATATATATATATATATATATATATATATATATATATATTTATATATGTATATATATATGTATATTATATATGTATATATATATATATATATGTATATTATATATGTATATATATATATATATATATATATATATATATATATATATATATATATATATATGGGTGTATATATATATATATATATATATATATATATATATATATATATATATGTATATATATATATATATATATATATATATATATATATATATATATATATATATATATATAATATATACATATACATATATATATATATATATGTATATATATATATATATATATATATATATATATATATATATATATATATATATATATATATATATACATATCAATATACATATCTATATATATATATATATATATATATATATATATATATATATATATATATATATATATATATATATATATAATATATATATATATATATATATACATATCAATATACATATCTATATATATATATATATATATATATATATATATATATATATATATATATATATATATATATATATATATATATGCGTGTGTGTATATTTGTGTGGTTCTGCACGTGTACTGAGGAATCGTGTAAGTATTTATGCATTTCTCTGTTTTTTGTGCGTAAATTTTCATTCCTATTTATACTTGTAACCTCCTATTATCCCCTTGACCTTCATTCCATCCGAACTTTACTTGGCTCAATTCCCCATCACCCTGGCAGGGAGGGATGAAATTTCCCCTGAAAAAAGGCTAATTGCAGTAATTTGGAGCTCGTTAACGGAGCATTGTCTTTCATTAGGTTAATTAATGCCCCGGGGAGGTATCGTTACCGGGGCAAAATTTAGACTCTTAAAGTAGATGAGTAAAGGGATGCGGAAGAGATGGCGCGCAGATGCTGTATTGTTTATTAAGAGTAAATGAGTTCGTGGCAAATGGGTACTGGGTAAGAGATATGAGCAGCTAGAGCCAGGTGCTAGTCGTTTAAAACTCTGATGTAATAACTGACAATACTGTATCTGGTGTCTATTATTAATTAGGTTTTTTGGTTGTTACTAACATATGTAAAGAGTTAATATTAACAAATTCAATAACGCAAAGTAATAATATTAAAATATCACTTAGTAAGTAATTTACTAATAAATCATTTGGGACTTTTAAAACTGATGGTAGCGTCTTAGCGGTGTATTAGTAATTAAGCTGTTTGGTGTTTAGGAAAATACGGAAAGAAGTTTTGATGTGTTTAGGAAAATGTGAAAAATTTGAAATTGACAGATAAAAAAGAAAAAAAAAAAAAAAAAGGTATTTTTCTGATAAATAACGGGTTACCTTCAAGATTGATGGTACTGTCTCAGGGGTGTATTAATAAATAAGCGTGGTATTGCTTAGGAAAATAAGTAAAAGATTTAAGATTGGCAATGAATCTAAAAAAATAATAGTATTGGAGTACCATTTAGAATTGGATTTTCTAGTATATGATGGTGACTTTTAGAAATGATTATGAAAAAACTTCTTGCTGCAATACTCCTTACTTTTATAAATCGGTATACTTTCTTCATTTTTGACAAACTGCTAATCCAATAATTTTAAATAGTATGATATATTATGCGCAAATACCCAATTTTCTGTTTTTTTTTAATATTGTTCTTTTTTATTTTTGTTTTTTTAGTAAACATAGCGTACAGTTTCTTTGTGCATAAATAATTAATATGCAACTCTATATGCGTGTATGAAAAGATATTAGGAGAAAAATATATGTTTTACGAAACAGCAATCATATTCATTTCGTTAAAAGATAAACAGGAGCTAATAGATTATATTTCTTAATAACAACGAATTGCATTTTTTCCTTTTATTGAAATTTCAGTAACTTTTGCTCCATGTTTATGATTGATCGTGAGGCTCTTATTGTTATTCAATCTATAATAACTTACAAATTATTATTCAAATTATAAATAAGTTGAAAAATACCGGGAAATTCCTAGTAGTTATTAAGGATCAAGTAAACTTAGCCCTTTAAAATAAAGTAAAGTCAGTTTTCCTTAATAAAATTTATTAGATTAACCACGACCATCTGCTTCATGGGATTAGCACATTTTTATATGATCATGAATCCAGAAGAACAACGTATTGGTATAATTATAGTATTTCCTTCCCTTAAATATTATCTAAAATTCAATCACAAGCTTTATACAACAATTTGATTTTATAAGGTTTTTAAATTCCCATAATGTCAACTTTTGAAAACAACACAGTTTGCAATCCAAAAATAATATATGAAGGGGTTCGTATAAACATAGTATTTCATCCCTTGATTATTATTTACATTTTAACAAGAAGTTGAATACAATTTCTTGAAATTATAAGGTATAAGAAAAACGGAAAATATTTTTTTTTTTTTTTGTAATTCCCCCAACGTTAACTTTTAAAAACAACACAGTTAGCGATCCAAAAATATATATTGAAAAGGGATTGTATACTTCCAATGAAACTATCCGTAAATGATTGGTTTTTTGTCCCAAGGGAGATATATTTTTGTGAGTCTCTATTGAAAATAATAACAATTACTGCTGATAATAATTACCTTATTGGAAATAAACAACGCAATTTATTTAATGCATTAATAAAACGCAATTTGTTTTACATTTTAGTCATATATAAATGCTAACTTTCCGTTTAATACTGGAAATATCAGTAAAATTCTTAGTGGCATCGTTGACTTTCGTCACATTCATAAATATTAAAACCTCCTATAGATAAAACCCCTATTTTCTGGAATATATGTATTTTTATGACAGCTGAAAATGGAAACTATGTTTGAATATGATATATCCTGGTCAAAAGTTTAATGTTAGTTGTATGTTATTCCCAGAAATCTAGTTATATAAAAATCCTACGGAAAATGAAATGTAAAAGCTTAACTTTTGTTTGTTTATTGTTTATTTGTTAGTAGAAAATCAGAGGAAGAAAATTCACCGCTTGTTGATATTGAAGAGACGAGTGTCTGGACGAATATCTGATCATCAACTGATTGAGGAGAAAAAGAAAATGTAAGAGATTTACATTTTTAGAATAAGGATTCAATATATTACTATAAATCAATCACGGATGCAATCAACATATAATTTGGACCTGCATGTAAGGAGTGTATGTACCAAAAAAAAAAAAAAAAAAAAAAAAAAAAGTTATTTTAAAGACATTAAAACCGGATATGATGTATATACCGAATTTTGAGGTGAATTGAACCTCATTACGCTTTAGCACTCGTGTGTCACACGATCGTACATAGCAACGACATTTCTTCTTTTTTGTATGCATTATCCTTTGTATCTTCGCTCTCCCCTCGCACTGATAGCAACTTGTATTATTATGTCTGCCTATTTTATTGTTAACTGTTAACAGAACCGGTTGCCGGTTGGATAAGAAATAGCATGTTTGTATTTTGTGACCTTCTATGCCGGGACCCTCTTGTGTATATATACCCGATGTGTCTGTAATAAAGTACTCAGTTGCTTTCATCCCGCTTTGAGTCACAACCTACTCTTGGCTCGTCACAACGCCTTTTTCACCTGCATCTTGGTGCCATGAGCTTCTTTAAACCAGGAATGAATGGGCAACTATTTGACCTTGTAGTTATAAAGTTTTATTTCCTCTTTTGATACCTTACCCAAATAAGCTCAGCATATGTTTAAAGTTGAAACTTAATTAAGATTTAATGTTGTTGATACAAATGGCCTGTGTATTCTACAAGTGCTTCGTATGTGACGTTGGTATATCTACTGTATCATTATACCTGAAAATAAATCTTTAAGTTCGAGTCATATTCTGCGAAAATATTTTATTAATGGTATTTAAGGACTATAGTCCCATTTCTTTTAGCGATGCATATTTGCACCGACTCGCGGCGGTGCCCTTTTACCTCGGAAAAGTTTCCTGATCGCTGATTGGTTAGAATTATCTTGTCCAAACAATCAGCGATCCGGAAACTTTTCCGAGCTAAAAGGGCACCGCTGCGAGTCAGGGCAAACATGCATCGCTAAAAGAAATGGACTATAGGAATAATTTATAATTCTATTTGTAAAACATTGGAAACCATTGTTTGCTATACAATACCCATCAGCATCTGTTATA
>NC_090731.1:24295761-24318261 GCF_036898095.1 Palaemon carinicauda | reverse complement strand
TTATTTTTGTGTACCTTTTTTTGTTGCTAAATACATAGACGACAAGAGTTTTCCCAGCGGTCTGTAAAACATTCATCGTCCATTAGTCTTTGTGAAAATTGAATGGGAGCCGTTCATTTTTCATTTTAGCAGGAATTTTATTTAACGTTGGTCATATTTTTTGCTCAAATGTGTTGTAAAATTGATCCTGCATATGAATGTTTCTTTTAATTTTGAAAGTGATAATTCCTCGACAATCATAAAATAAGGAAGTTTTACCCCTATTGTTTTTTTTTTTTTTTTATCTTTCCTACATTTTTATCACAGCAAAAGGGCTAGTATGTTTTCCCCTGTTATCTTATTTTCTCCTATTCTATAGATTACTAACAGAGTCCTTTTGTTAGCAATGTTTAAAGAATGAATTAAGTTAGAATTTTATTTATTTCGCAATAAGCTCCATATTTACCAGTCAATAAAATCAGGAAATTAAGCAGTTTTCAAATCCAATAAAAGAGCGTCTACTTCTCTATCTGCTTTCTGCATCCATAATTAATACATCTCTCTCTCTCTCTCTCTCTCTCTCTCTCTCTCTCTCTCTCTTTATATATATATATACATATATATATATATATATATATATATATATATATATATATATATATATATATATATATATATATATATATATATATATATATATATATATATATATCATATATATATATATATATATATATATATGTATATATATATATATATATATATTTGTTATATATTCTACGAATAGAACCAAAGTACATTAGGTGTCAATCACCCATATAAAGTAATTTTGTTATATATTTACCTTGAAAAATAGCTATGAATAGAACCATTCTGAAAAAAAAAAAACATATAATCCAGTGTTGTGAATAAATAAATTTTTTACACATCATACCAGCGTTCATATGTTTGATATTCCATAAACTAAAAGTTTTCAGTTTTTATAGGTGATTATGAGCTCTACAGAATTATTTTCCGCAGAGTTGCCATTGCGTGAATATAAATCGTAAATTTGTATCAAAATAATTTCATAGCAGAAAAAAAGGAGTATTTAAAAAAAAAAAAAAAAAACTGTATATAGTAGGTGCCTAGTGACGCGAACGAGATATACCAGAATGGAAACGATGGTGTGCAGCCTTTATGTTCTCTTGCAAGTTCAGAACAGTTATTTTGAACCTTATTCCCCTAGCTGTTAAGGGTCAACTTACCATTCGATCCGCAGTACGAAAATTGATAGCAGATAAGGGAGACTGGTATTAGGTGATTACTCTTATCAGTGAGGGTTGTCTATATGATGTAAGGGAGAAAGGGAGCCCTTGTATATGGGTGATGATGTCGCTTAGGGAATAGCCTTCCAGACATGGCTTTCTCTAGACTTTTACGCACTTTATGGAAAGGGGGGAAATTTTAAAAGGAATATCTCCTGCTAGTATCAGATTCTAATCGGTTTTCTCTATCGAAACTATATAATAAATATATATAAAACGAGCGATATTTAGAATTCAACGAGGAAACTGTTAGAATTCTATTATGTTGCGTAGTTAACTGAAATTATCTAGAGAATTCCTATATTCACGTTATTTCAGCAACCATTTGAGAATCTTATCGTTAGATTATACCTTTCCATAAGTGCTCAGAACTTGTACTGTATATCAAGATTTGCCATTTTTACTGATATTCAAATTTCTATCATTAACTGTATTAACACTTCTAAATTTCTCACCGTAAATATTTGTCTGTGTGTCTGTGTTTAGCATTGTGTATTTACCCTCCCGTTGTTTTTGATATACGAACATTTTCTATCATTTTCGTGCTAAAATTTTCAATTATTTAACGGATACTCATGAGCAACAGACACAAAGGAAAAACTAAAGGTCTGTGTACCTTCACATTTCTCCTCTTTCATCCCCTCCCACAACATATGTATTAGGCGAACATTTTAACAAATTAAAAAATTTAGATTTTTTATTATTTGATTTTTATTTACATAGCTTCTTATATTGTAAAAACAAATTCAATCCTTAACTATTTTTTTCATACTACGAGCTTCCATATTAACATTCAACACCCCATCTTTGTCTCATATTAGTATCGTTACTTTATCAAATTCTCTATCTTTTGGTGTTCCAACAAAACGGATGAAAGCGATATAAGATACTTTGGATAACGGAGAGACGCCCTTCTGTATCAAAAGACCCACATTTCTTTATCGTGAAGTTTCACTGCATTGATTCATCAAATTGACATTAACAAACAAAAGCCATTGAACCCAGCACCACACATTCAAATTGTTGATGCGAAAGATAATGCAAATTGTTCGGATACAAGATTCTATCATAAAAAGCACTATAAAAGTGCAGACCTCCACCACGGCAGCTTATTTTCTCGAAACCAGCTTACCTTTCCAAGAATCAATTTAGAAGTTTGTGTGACCATCATGCAGCTAAATTGGGGTTAAGGTTAGGAATAATAAGGTCGACCTTTTTCTTGACCTTGACCTTTGACCTTGGACTTTCAAAATTGAATCACTTACACGTCTCAGCATGAGAAGTAATCGCTGAAAGTTTCACTACTCTACGAGTAAAATTGTGGTCAGGAAGTTGATCACAAACAAACAGAAGACAAACGGACAAACAGAGGTGGAAACATAACCTCCTCCCAACTTCGTTGGCTGAGGTAAAAACTCATCATCAACATTAGGATGTTAACAACAAGCTGAGCTAAACCGTGGCAAGAAGCATAGCCTCTTCTTTCGGGGATTGGCGACCAAGGGCAACCAAAACAAACCAACCCTCTACCCGAGCATCCTTCCCCCGGCAACTTCTTGCCACCACCGACAGCTTAATGATTGCGACAACTTTCTCCCTTTTCCCCTTCTTTCGCCACTTAAATGCCAGTGATAATGCATGAAATATAGCAGTGAAGGTCCTTTTGCATATATTACGTCTGAGGGAAGATAACAAGAGTAGATAAAGGGGCGAGATTGTGTGACGACGACGGAGAAGAGAGAGAGAGAGAGAGAGAGAGAGAGAGAGAGAGAGAGAGAGAGAGATGAGACTTATTGAGAATTTCACACTTTATAATATTATGGAAAATCATAATCGTTTATAAAATTTAATCATAATTCTAAGCTGATAATGATTTAATTGAAAGGAGAGAGAGAGAGAGAGAGAGAGAGAGAGAGAGAGAGAGAGAAGAGAGAGAGAGAGAGAGAGAGAGAGAGATATGGGACTTGATAGAATTTTGCACCTTCGAATATCATAAAAAAATCATAGTTACATATATAAGTTAATGATTATTCTAAACTGAAAATTAATCAACTAAATAGTATAAAATTTATTAAATGGATAAATTGGCTGACTAATTAAATTTCCATCTTTACTAAGAACAAACTTTTGATATTATCTCTCTCTCTCTCTCTCTCTCTCTCTCTCTCTCTCTCTCTCTCTCTCTCTCTCTTGAAGTTGTTATTGACCCATCAAGATTTATTATTCTCTGTCAGTGTAAACAACCTAAGAAAAAAGTAAATGTCCGTATACCCATCCACCGCAAAATCACCATCCAATGTTATGATAGCATTTAGCAATTACACTTTTCCATTATCTATTTCTTTATTTTTATAAGGAAATAATTAATACATAAAATTAAACAAAATTTATTAAAGGCGAGTTTTCATATTACTATCATTTCTTGTATATATTTACTAATGGATATATGAATATCTGTTTTTGGTATGTTTGTAATTCTATTTAATTTCTATTATTTCCATCACATTCATCCTTCCTGACTGACTCCACCGTTGCTGTTGCACTTGCCAGCCCTATCTCTGCAAACATTCTCGTGCTACTTACTATTATTCACTTCTCCCTGTCCATCTTTATTGCGCATTTGTGTCCCTTTTCATCAGCCTTGTTTCTATTTCTTCGAAGTTTCCTCGTCTTTCTTTTTTCTCGTCTTTATTTTCTCAGTCCCCTTTCTCCTTTCAATTTAACACTCGATCGTCGTCCATTTCTTTCGCATCTGTCATTCTAATCGGTGGTGTTTTAAAACTATTTCTGTCCCCTTTCGTTGCCATTTCTTCTTGTTCTTATTCGAAGTTTTCTCTTGTTTCAGTTTTATTTACCATTCGTCTCTCGTTATAGAAAGGATATGTTCATGGTAGTTCGTTTGCCATAGTTATTCGAGTTATATACTATCCCAGATATACTCTCACGAAGTAATTTTGTATGAATTGTAATTAATTAACCATGTTCATATGTAGACTAAACATCAGAGAGAGAGAGAGAGAGAGAGAGAGAGAGAGAGAGAGAGAGAGAGAGAGAGAGAGAGAGAGAGAGAGAGAGGTGTAGTTGGATATAGAAAAGCGGACTACAACCCCCAAATATATTGACAGGGCCTCTTTGGGAATGATATTAAATGTATGCAGTGAGAAGGTATTTAAAAGCCTTATCCTATTAAATAAAATTGAACAGACAAAGGACTGCTTATCTTCTATCTAAAGAGCAAGTGTCTGACTATATATAAATACACATTTCTTTCCTATCACGCTCAGGGGGAGAGGGAATAGTCATACCATAGTGAGAGAGGGTACACCGAGAGGTACATTCGGAAGCCCCTCTCTCCCACAATTTGTCGAACCAGTGGATTGTATATAAGAAAGGAGGAGGGGGTGGGAGGAGTTGAATATGTGTGTACATATGTGGGCGTGTACGTGTATATCTATCTCAATATTCAGACGTAGTTTTTGACGGCTCGGGTACACGAGTTAGTACATAAACTCCAAGGAAAACTTAGTAGTCAAAGACCCACTCGAATGGCTATGTTGGAAAGTGTTCTCTTTTTCTTCAAGTTGATGGACTGGCTGTGCCTTGATTGAGATGGAGATTCTGCCTTCCCGTTTTCTTCTTGAGAAACTTTGTTAAGGAGAGGCAATTTGCAGCAGAGGCAATCCAGAGTTGGCTGGAGGCAACTCTCTTTACAGAAAACTAAAGTCTTGATTTTGATTGAAGATAGTTTTTCTACACTGTAGGAAAAACGTAGTAATTTCTATAGAAATGTGTATTTCATTTCGATAACAGAAGTATTTTATTTTGATTATAGATCATTGATGAGAAATATAAAGGTATCGAAATGAAAACGTTAATGTTTTTGGGAAAAATATTTCTAGCTTTAATGGAAATATGATTATATTTAACAGAGGCAGAGTAAAAATATCAGAAATAACCATTGTTTTTTTTTTTTTGCGAATTTGAATCAGATGTCTTATCTAGATTTTTAAACTTTCTAGATGAATTATAACCTAATATTTTATTCATTGAAGACAGACGAAAAATTTACTGTATATATATATATATATATATATATATATATATATATATATATATATATATATATATATATATATATATATATATATATATATGTGTGTGTGTGTGTGTGTGTGTGTGTGTGTGTGTGTGTGTGTGTGTGCGTGTGGGTGTTCAATTCAAATAGAAACAGATGCAATGTTACTGAAACTCTTGAACTACACCAAGGAGAGATGATCTGGTCATTTCTCGTATGTCTACAATTTCCTTTTCTTTCTATTTCCTCTTATTTTTTTCAGGGGATGTGCTTCAACCTGCATTAAAGTTAAACAGACATCAGCATCTCCTCCTACGCCTATTGAGGAAAAGGACCTCAGTTAGATTTTGCCAGTCATTTCTATCCTTTTGATTGAATACTTCTCCATTCATCATCTCCTACTTCGCGTTTCATAGTCCTCACCCATTTATGCCTGGGTCTTCCAACTCTTCCAGTCCCTTGTGAAGCCCAGCTGAACGTTTGGATAACTAATCTCTTTTTGGGAGTGTAAAGCGCATGCCCAAACCATCTTTATCTACTCCTCATCATGATCTCATCCACATGTGGTACTCGAGTAATCTCTCATATAGTTTCACTTCTAATCCTGTCCTACCATTTAACTCCCAACATTCTTCTGAGAGCTTTGTTTTCAAATCTACTAAATCTATTGGAGACTGTTTCATTGTCATACCATGATTCATGTCCATAGATAAACTAATATATAGTTCCGATTTTTATATGTAATTTCAAACGATTCGATTTCCATATTTTACAGATATACATATACTTATTTCTAATGTTGAAACAAAATGAAATATAGTCTAAATATGTACTGAAAATTACAGTTTCGATGAAAAATCTACTGTATTTTCTAAAAAAAAAAAAAAAAAAAAAAAATCATTAGCTGCTGTCAGACATATACTTCGGTGGCAAACCATAATTTCGGAAGAGTAAAGTAACTGTCACAAAATAGAAACTCTAAGGTGTTATCAAACCACATTTCATAAATCCCTGAAACCCGTGTAAACCATGTAAACCACATGAAAAACTAGCCATTTCAGACCTTTGCTATTACACAAGGAATCTGAATGGACTTTGATAATGTACAAGAGCGGTTCTCCCTCTCTCACCGCAGGGGAGGAATAAGGGAAAAGAGTAGGGCGTCAGAATGAGTCGTTATACTCGCAGTTGGGTGCAGGGGCGAGGAGCAGCAAGGAATAATGGGGAGAGTTCATATGGAGAAGGGAGGGACCAAAAAGGGGAGATAAATTTGGTAGGATATTGCAAACATACGTACTTACGAAATATATATACATATATATATAAATATATATATATATATATATATATATATATATATATATATATATATATATATATATATATATATATATATATATGTATATATATATATATATATTTATATATTTCAAACGCGAGAAGACGGATAAGTATGATGCGTTTTTCATGCAGTGGATTAGTTACGGCTGATGATGATGACGATGATGATGATGATGATGATGATGATATATCAAGATAGAGAGAGAGAGAGAGAGAGAGAGAGAGAGAGAGAGAGAGAGAGAGAGAGAGAGAGAGAGAATATATATATATATATATATATATATATATATATATATATATATATATATATATATATATATATATATATATATATGCTGTTTGTATAGAAAACACAAATGTTTGTGTATGACCAGTAAGAAATATGTATTATAGCTATAAAAGGAAAAGTGAAAAGACGTGATTAGAGTTGATATTTTGGTTTTACTAATAACATCGAAGGACTCATAATACAGTATACGTTTTTGTGTGTGTGCGTATGTATTTGTGTATGCGCTTGCGCGCGTATGTTTGTCTAAGAGTGCGTGGAAGAATATTTTTCTTACATAATTTCAATTATTTAAGAAGGTATTCGACCATACACCTTTAGTTCATAAAAGTAATGCCCTACTTTTCTTTTTGTATTATGTGAAATAAGACATAACTCTTAATATTTTACTCTGTTTCCTCGATATTCTAGTTCCAGGGAAGCAACATCCTTTTTATCAGCCTCAGATGGTCTGTTGCAATAGTAACCTTTATGTTATAAATCTCTTAGGGTCATTATCCTTTATTGTGAAATGGTCAAGTCTCATGGTCATAGATCATCTTTTTAAGAACCGAGTTGAATCTGTTTTCTTTCTTCATTTGGAGTTCTATTAACTTTTACTCATTTTTACAACCACCTCTCTTTCTCTCTCTCTCTCTCTCTCTCTCTCTCTCTCTCTCTCTCTCTCTCTCTCTCTCTCTCTCTTGCTCAAAATCACATATATACTCTGCTATAGAAGTTATTACCATGTCACATCTCAATCTCGCATTAATCTTTCTTCAGTACTTTAAAGAAGACGCGTTGATGTACACCAACTTATTAATCAACGTTCGCTCTCTCTCTCTCTCTCTCTCTCTCTCTCTCTCTCTCTCTCTCTCTCTCTCTCTCTCTCTGTTTATACCAATTATTATTCGATAATTTTTAGTTTAGTGTATATTATATTTATCTTATCTTTTTGTTTCAGAGTACTTTTTGAGAATAAAGAGAAATTCATCAGTAATTTTTTAGATTGTCATAAAGTAGATTAGAATTAAAAAAGATTAAAGTTATTACAAGAGGGAAAAATTTTAGCAAGATTGATGAATTTCAAGGATCAAACAGTTTGATTAGGTAATAAATGGGATAATCAACAAACACCCCAGAAAAAATAAGTGGAGTTAAACGAAAAATCTCAAGATATAGTTTTACTTCCCTATAGATATTCCAAGAATTCTGACGGTATTGAGTATCGCTTCCTCTTCTTATCTGAATAACAGAATTGTTACAGATATTTTCCAGACTAACTTTAATCATGGACAAAATAAAGTATCAATAGGTTCCAAAGAGATACAACACCTATCTTTTTTATATCGTTACTTTTCTCATTTTCAAAGTTATATCCGCCTTTCAAGTGTGGTGTGAGATACTTAAGGTAAGGCTTAGTTGCCTACATAATGCAAGGCTTGTTAACTACTAGGAATTCACCTGTGATTCTGAGAAAACTCGGAAAAGGAGATTAAAATTACGTTATTATCTGAACTAAGAAATCTATCAAAGATAATAATAATAATAATAATAATAATAATAATAATAATAATAATAATAATAATAATAATAATAATAATAATAATAATGATGATGATGATGATAATTTGAGAGCATCTATGCAGCTCAGCTGAAAACAACGAAGAAAAAACTTAAAAAAAAGTTTTTAAAAAAATCTTCTAAAGGATTAAAAACTATTCTATTTGAAATGTTACTAATAATGATAATTACACTTGATTTCATATCCGCTCCTGTTGTACCTTACCGTAGATTATCGTTCATTCGTGTCGTGATTAATTTGGTAAAACTAAATTTGTGGCCATCCCATCATAAGCATCTAGTATAAAAATACTAAAGCTATTTCTAATTTCAGACAATGTTTTCTTTAACGTTTCAACCATTTTCATATGTATATTTATATGTATATTTTTACTGTTTTTGTTATATTAGGCATATATTTGTTGTTTTCCTTTTTAATTAATCTTTTCATGATTTTTCTAGATCTATATTTGATTTATCTCTTTTTTTAATTCACTTCTCTGCTGTCTTCAGTTGACTATGGCATTCTCTCCTGGTGAAAACTCCATCAGTGCACTATGGCCTTTTCACATTTAGGGAGAAAAAGGACCCGAATAGCTGAGACAAAATATTCCAGTTAAAAAACAAATGATTCCAAGAATGAGTCTCTCCATCTTGACCCAATCTACTAATTTTTTCCCTCTATTTTATTAATTTATCTCCCATTCCATCATTACTGGCACATATGTATAATAATCTGGCGTAATTTATTTCAACTTGTAGATAAACATACATAAAGTGTAGATATCCTTGTTACAAAAAGACCCTTGTCTGGGAAATTGAATCAAAACATGGTGAGGAATCCTTAACTACATTTTTGTTTATCTATCTATTCAATTGAAATCATTATTGCTTATATATATACGAAAGGTGTTATTAAAACTGTAAACTAAACATCTCATAAATACATTCCAATAAAAGGATGTAATGGCTCAAGAAAATAACGGAAAAGGAAGAGCAGGAAAAGAAAGAAAAAGAGAGGATAAAGTATAGTTAATTCTATTGTTTGCTATTATCGGAAGATAATGGATGTAAACATAAGAGGGACAATGAACAAATAAATGAAGCATGCATTCTCATACATCTGAAATATAACGATCATGTGGTAAAATAAAATTAAATGATATATTACGGATATGCACTAGAAAAAACATGGAGAAAGGAAAAGAGGGAAGCTATGGAAAGAGAGAGAGAGAGAGAGAGAGAGAGAGAGAGAGAGAGAGAGAGAGAGAGAGAGAGAGAGCAGTAACTGTCTCCAGAAGATGGGTCACCTTTTCTACGGCTGGACAAGAATGTAATAAAAATAATACATATTTTTCGTCTGGCGTTTGTTCTTGACAAGACTGGTAGATGCTAGCAAGGCTCATGTATTTTTCTTCTTCACTGGTAGGACACCCTGCCCCCCATCCCCCCAACCCGACACCACCCCCTACCCCCAGACCCCTCCCCACCCCCTACCCATCCCACCACACCAGGTTCTTTTCTTCGCGTTACGTTTCTCACTTTGTCGCTTGGATGATGGGAAGGAGAGGACATATAACAACGAATTGGCCAAAAGAATCTGATGATTACATTGTGATGGAGGATGCTTCGACTTTTATTTTGTTTTGATATGTTTTTCATTAACTTGTTCCATACATTTGTTTTCCTGTCCTTTTTTTCAACGGATGAATATAGGACTTTATTTCAGTTAAGCTTCTAGTATGATTTCGAGGCTTTTGTAAACGATTCTTGAGCTTGCTTCATAAAGTGACAAATATAGATTTTGATTTTTATAATGCAGACTAGAATTAAACGTTACGAAAACATTCAAATGTGGTTTACCCCCTAAAAGCGGCTTTTTTTTTAGAGAGATTCAAAAGATAATTTATAATTGATTTTCCATAATTTTTCTTATTTTTCATCGGGGACATTGCTAGTGTAATTCCACGTTCGTTTTCTCTGAACTATTTTATAGGGACTTAGAAACCTCTATGTATCTCTTTTTGTAAGTACTATATATGTATATATATATATATATATATATATATATATATATATATATATATATATATATATATATACAGTATATATATATATATATATATATATATATATATATATATATATATATATATATATATTCGTATACATATATATATATATATATATATATATATATATATATATATATATATATATACATATATTTGTATATGTATAAATATATATATATACATATATATATATATATTTATATATATATATATATATATATATATATATATATATATATATATATATATATATATATATATATATATACATATGCATGTGCATGTGTAATCGAAAGTATGTCTGCATATATTTAGATATTTGACAACTAGACAGGGAACCAGATATATTACCAGAATTCTCATCATCTCTTCGTCTAGCTACATACATGTTTAAAATAACACATTGCAAAACTTATGGGTGCCCTAAGACAGTAATATATTTACCATTAATATAATCTTCGTCTTACTCTGCTTACCATTACGAGTGGTTCTCAGGCTTCATGGAAAAAAAAAAAAAAAAAAAAAAAAAAAAAAAAAAAAACCATTTATTCCCTTTTCGTTTAGTTTTCTTTGGTAAATAAATTAAAAAGATATGCAATCGTCTGAGCTGTGGCTGCTACATCTGCAACGGATGTTGTTGAAATTTAGATAATAGCTTTACCGTGCTATAAAATTTTTAATAGGAGTAACTTTCAGGCAAAACCAGATTCAATGGTGTCTGGCTAAAACACTGTCTTTATATTTGAGATTTGTTGGTAATTATATTTTTATATCATAAACTTTCTTAATTGGTATTTCCATTCATTGTTTTTATTCCTTTTTCATTTATCATATGTCTTTAATTTTACACTGATTCAAATTTTTGGCTCATGTTTATATAATTTTCTATTCGATTCTAAGACCATTTTTAATTTTTGGTTGAGTAAGTTATTTGATTTCGTTCTCAAGAAAGATTATCAGTATTTACTGAAAATTATTGTTTTCCATTTCTTGTATTCAAAAATAAAAAAGAGAACGTTAGGTTTTATTTCAAAGTAACTAAATATATTCGTATTTAACACTGGTTTTATTTGAGTACTCTTCTGCTCTCCAGAATTAACTAGTTTCGTGTAGGAATAGTTTTCTTTTTCTTTTTTTTTTAAGAAAAAAGAGTGATTGATTTATGTTTATTAATTGAATCTTGCTATATTTGTCACTTTTCTTATATAATTTTCATTCAGTATTCTTGAGGGAAATTTTAATATAATTATGTGTCTAAACCATCTTTTAACTGATCCTGAATTATATTAGAAGACAGTTTTTTGTAACTCTTCTTATGACAATGGTAATAATTCATACAGTATATTCAATAATTAAAGATACCCGGTGCGATTTTTCTTAATAACGATCTCTTAATATAGAATGACTACTTGCTTTGTAAAATGGTGAATATTTCAAGAGTACCAAACACTTCTAAATCATCACTCTTACTAGTATTCTATAAGATATTGCTGTCAGATTAAAAAAAAAAATTTAATTCTTATGAAGTTTTCAAAAAAAAAAAAAAAAGTACTCATATTCCCTGACCTATTTGTGAATAACTGATTTGATTGTCACCATTTGCTTTTTAAATATAGAACCAGTGTAGGGGTGTAAGAATACTACCACCGTATGTCCTGTGTGTCGTGGAAAGTGTCTAAAAGGACAGCTGCTGCCTTACAGTCTTGATTTTTAGGAAAAGGATAGACCCACTGCGAATAGCCATGGAAACTGCTGCCTTGCAGTTAGACTATGTAGTCAAAGGTTAGGCCCACTGCCAATAACTGTGGTTGATGACTACAAGGGCATGCGATCGTAAAAACTTTGCCAAATTATTAACCATGACTGCTGCTTCACATAAGGCAACCGGTCCCTTAATGCAGGGTTAATGATGGGAAAGAGCAATTGCTTTAAAAAAAAAAAAAAAAAAAAAAAAAAAAAAAAAAAAAAAAAAAAAAAAAAAAAAAAAAAAAAGTTAGCAATTACCTATATAATTGTCGTTCATCATCTTTGATTAACTTACTTGATCAGAGTGATTCATGATATATGGTCCAGTAACGATTGTATTAAAACCATCTTTATATTATGGAAGTTGAAGTTTCCAGTCCTTTACATGTGAAGGAAATTCTTCACCCAAGACAACAAAGTTATTTCCTTTATCTGAAATAGTGTTGTGCTATTTTCACAGGACACATTCATTAACATTGAAGAAATATTAAAGGATAAGAAAAGAAGGTGTAAGTCTCTAGGCAAGGAAAACTGTTTGTGGAGGGAAAGTGAATTGATGGTCGTGAATTATTGAAGCTGCGAAAGTTGGAGGAAAGAGTTTTAAGTTTTTTTTTTTTTTTGTCCAGAGGGGAGAAATATCTTAAAGGTTTTTTTATAGTTGATAGAAACCATGAAAATAGACTATTGAATAGAAACTCTTTTTGGTAATAAATATACATGAGGATAATCATATTATTGACGGAAAATGGCCGATGGCAGAATAACTTATAATAACATTTTGAAGAGAAGAGGAAGGTCAATGGAAGGTTTTTCAAGGAAATTTTCTAAATAATATTGATAAAATTTCCCCGAAATTATATGATAAGTAAAAATGTGAGTTGTGTAGGTAAAGGATGAGGATGGTTATGAATCTGATCATTGAGTTTAGGGATAAATTGTTTACATAGAAGGATGCTCTTAAGTGAAGATTGAGTAATTCCGAATTCTTGGAAGGCAGGAGAAGTAAATCGAAGAAATATCTAATTGAGATGGGCGGAAAAGGCTGGGTACACATTAACTTATCTAGCAGACAACTGGTTTAGTGATTTGGTTAGGGAAGGATTGACACCTTATTGATGAGGTTTATTGTAGCCTCTTCATTAAAGGCAGGTAGTGAGCAAATTCCCTATATGGGAGTTCATTAACAATTTAACATAATAAAAGGTGCTTAAATTACAGTGCTTGTTTAGACCTTCTTTCATCAGTCCAAGTGTCCAGGTTCAATGACAGGCCCAAGTGGTTCGATTCAAGTATATTTTGGAACCCACAATGTATCTGTTGGTTAATGCAATAAATCTTGTGTGTTGTCGCTACTTGACGTTGGGGAAAGTGGCAAAAAAAAAAAAAAAAAAAAAAAAAAAAAAAAAAAAAAAAAAAAAAAAAGGAAAATTGGCGGCCCTATAGCTCCTATAATGAACTATGTATATATATATATATATATATATATATATATATATATATATATATATATATGCATTTATAAATATATATATATATATATATATATATATATATATATATATATATATATATATGCATTTATAAATATATATATATATATATATATATATATATATATATATATATATATATATATATATATATATATATATATATATATACACACACATATATAAATATATATATATATATATATATATATATATATATATATATATATATATATATATATATATATATATATATATACAGTATGTATATATATATATATATATATGTGTGTGTGTATACATATACTTTATATAATCGTGTTTGTGTTCGTTTCCTCAAATGGATCTTAGTTATATTATATGAATATCTGCTTGAGTAATTTGCCTTGGAAGTTTGTCTTATCTGCAGAATTCTGGACACGCTCACCAACATACAGCAGCTCTCGCAAAGCATGATATGAGTATATCAATACAAATACAGAAATAGAAAAAATCTTAATCACAATCCTTATTAAATTTCACAAATAAACTTACATCCGGAGATATCTGCATTGAACGTGTGAAATTAAACAAAATCTGTTTTGGTGTAAATATTCATGAAAAAAAAATGTTTGGTATTTTTCTTTTTGAAAGCAGCAAAATCACACCCAGTGGAAGGTCGCAATTAATCGCAAGGTCGCAATAATTAATGACTCACGATGAAATGACGGGATCCCTCGTTTGTTTTGGCCGTCCTAAATGGCCTGCTCAGCTACAAAGCGCTTCACTTCATTGGATCGTAAATTCTCTGCCTTTGTCATTCGCTTGGACACACTTTTCCCTTCCTCTTTTGTTTTTCTTTTGTACATTTTCTGTTTTTTTTTTCTTTTTGCAATTTTGGTTAATTGTGTTTATTTTATCGTTACTTTGCTGGTATTAATGAAGCATTCTTATCATTGTAAGAGAAGAACTATCATAAATTTTAAGTTTTCATAATTTTTTTTATTGATATCTCATTTTGTTCATTTCCCTTATTACCATTAAAATTTTCAGAATTCTACTATTACTGTTATCATTATTACTAGCCAAGATACACCCCAACTTGGAAAAGCAAGAGGCTATAAGCCCAACGGCTTCAACAGGGAAAAATAGCCCAGTGAGAAACGGAAAGAAGGAAACAAATAAACGGTATAAGAAGTAATGAAAAAATTGAAATAAAGAATTTTAAATATCAAACATTTGTTACCAATATAAGTAAGATTATCACGTATCCTTACCTCCTATAGTTTATGACCCCCATGAGAATGACAGGTGATATAAATGAAACAGAATGGAAAAGGGAAATATCAACTTACATATAGTAAAAGTCTGAAAACATGATAAGATATACCGCATTTTTATCGCAAATTTCCTATTTTTAGTTATCCTAAAGATAAAATGGTTAATAAAGAGATATCACATTTTGATGTGCATTACAAACACACCAATCGATCATTCTATTGCGTAGATGTTTAGAAGAAAAAACATTTCGATTACTTTAAACTGTTAATCATCTAAACCTAAGAAATAATTCTTGATAACAATAATAATTTTTTTATTGCTAATTAATAGGCTCTCTCTCTCTCTCTCTCTCTCTCTCTCTCTCTCTCTCTCTCTCTCTCTCTCTCTCTCTCTCTCTCATGGGATTTTACAGTATAACAACTAGCCTTCAATTAGATTTTTATAATTCCAAACCATATAACTATTAACAGCATAGGCTTTCTCTCTCTCTCTCTCTCTCTCTCTCTCTCTCTCTCTCTCTCTCTCTCTCTCTCTCTCTCTCTCTCTCTCTCCATGGGATTGTACAGTATAAGAACTAGCCTTCAATTAGATTTTTATAATTTCAAACCATATAACTACTAACAGTATATGGAATTAATTCAGCTCCCTCAGCCTTATCTAATGACATAAACAGTTCATATTTGATGTGTTTGTTTATCTATTAGTGATATAGTCGTTACGATACTCCTTTATTCACCAAGCAATACATCAATATTAAACAATTAAGAGTAATCCATCAACAATCCAATATGGATGACTTTCACTAGCCTCTCTTTGGTCTCTTAATCAGTAATAAGAGGTGAACGTATTACAGACATTCCTTATAATGAATACTTGACTTATGATAGCATTTTGTAATTTTCCGTGAATAGGATCAAAATGAATTCCTGCTTGTTCTTGGTGGTTATACTGAAGAAATTAAGATCAATAACAGAGAACGTATTAGAATTGAAAATGATAAATAAAAATTGATTATGTACTCTGACTGGATAAAATTCTAAGGGATTTAAGAAACAGAATTTCCACAAATGAAAGGTAGAGTATATATATATATATATATATATATATATATATATATATATATATATATATATATATATATATATATATATATATATATATGTTTGTGTGTGTGTGTGTGTGTGTGCTGATTCACTACCACCTGGGTGGATAACCGCATCCACCAAGGCATTCCTTACTGCGGTCGAAATAGAAGAAAAATACCCCTTAACATTGCCACCTGGAATGTTCGCATACTAATTGATAGTGATGAAAACGACAGACCACACAGCAGGACAGCTCTTGTCACCCATGCACTGCATAGTTACAACATTGACATAGCTGCCTTAAGTGATACTCGTCTTTCAGAAGAGGACACCCTAACAGAGGTAGGAGAAGGATACACATTCTTCTGGAAAGGTTATCCAGCAAATGAACGCAGAAACCATGGTGTCGGTTTTGCAGTGAAAACAAAAGTGCTAAGTAAAATCCCAGACTCACCAGCTGGCATCTCGGAGAGGTTGATGTCCTAGCACATCCCACTTGCAAAAGGTCGTTATGCCACTCTCCTGAGTGCTTACGCTCCTACACTGGACAGTGAAGATGAGACAAAAGACTCTTTCTATGAATTAGTAGACTCAGCCATTAACCAAACTCCAAGGGAAGATAACCTGATCCTCTTAGGTGACTTTAATGCCAGAGTGGGAAGGGAACACCACATCTGGGGAGGCGCCATCGGTCATCATGGTGTTGGTAATATGAATAGCAATGGACTCAGATTGCTCTCCTTATGCTCAGAACACAACCTAGTCATCACCAACACCATTTTTCAGCTCAAAAACAAGCACAAAACTTTGTGGATGCACCCAATGTCAAAACACTGGCACTTGATTGACTATGCCATAATAAAAAAGCGAGACCAGCAAGATGCCGTCCAGACCCGTGCAATGAGAGGTACCGAGTGCCACACAGATCACAATCTAATACGTGCTAAGCTCAAGCTAACCATCCGTCCTCTTCTTTCGCGCAAACCTCCCTCAAAGAAATTAAACATTCCTGCTCTGAAAGACACCTCTACTCGGAACATTTACTGTCAAGGGATAGCAAGAAAGCTGGCTGAGATCCCTAACATTGATCCAACCAACATCGACAATGGGCTGGACTTTGAGTGGACAAAACTGAAAACTATAATTCAGGAAAATGCAGAAGAAACCCTTGGCTTCTCCACACGACGTCATCAAGATTGGTTTGATAACAACGCTGATGGTATACATGACCTAATCACAGCAAAAAATAAAGTGCACGATGCATGGGCCTCACAACCTACTTCTGTAGCTCTCAAAGAAAACTTCCAACAGCTAAAATCAGAAGTGCAGAAAATACTCAGAGACATGGAAAATAACTGGTGGAATGACCGTGCAAAAAAAAACTCAATCATACGCAGATGTAAATGATCAACATAGTTTCTACAACTCTATTAAAATTTTATATGGCCCAACGAAAAGTAGTATGACTCCTGTTCGCTCTCTAGAAGGAAACCTCCTAAAAAACAAACAGGAGATAATAGATCGCTGGGCACAACATTTCTGCTTGATCCTTAACCAACAAAATCCTGTAGAGCCTAATATCCTCAACAACATCCCTGATGTCCCTCACTCCGAAATCCTAGATACCAACCCCACTTTCCCAGAAACTACACAAGCCATAAGGGCCATGAAAAACAACAAAAGCCCCGGCCCTGATCGTCTACCAGCTGAACTATTCAAGGAGGGGGGCTACTTACTCCATCAACATCTCCACAACCTTATTCTCTCTATTTGGAACATGGAAGAAGTCCCCCATGAGTGGCTTGTCTCAAACATTGTCACCATCTACAAACGTAAAGGGGACCGTTCCCTCTGTGACAATAGCAGAGGAATCACCTTGCTCGGTGTTGCAAGTAAAATCCTGGCAAGAATAATGCTTGCAAGACTTTGCAAACACATTTCAGAAAATGTACTACCAGAGACGCAATGTGGCTTTCGTAAAGAACGTAGTACTTATGACATGATATTCGTAGCCCAACAACTACAAGAGAAATGCCATGAGCAAAACCGTGATCTTCACATAGCCTTTATCGATCTAACAAAGGCCTTCGACACGGTGAACAGAGACCTTTTATGGACTGCTCTCTCTAAATTTGGAGTACCTCTAAAATTCCTTAACATTCTAAGGAACTTACACAATGATATGCAAGCCTGTGTAAGTATGGGTGGTAGTAAATCACAACTTTTCAGGGTAGAAACTGGAGTAAAACAAGGATGTGTCCTGGCTCCAGTGATATTCAACATCTACCTCACTGAAGTTACCCTCCTGAGCCACCAACAAGTCAACGAAGAAGATCAATTGAAAGTGCAGTTTCGACTAGACGGAAACTTATTCAACCTTAGGCGCCTCCAGTCTGTGACAGAAACAACAATGACACACCTAATGGAACTCTAATATGCAGATGATTGCGCTCTAGTGGCTCACTCACTAGATGCCCTCCAACGCAGCCTTACCATTGTCTCATCAATTTACCGAGCCATGGGGCTCAAAGTTAACATCAACAAAACTGAAATCCTATCGCAGCAAATAATTGCAGGAGATCCCACAGTATTTCATCTGAATGAGGAAGCCATCAAACAAGCTGATAGCTTCATCTACCTTGGAAGCATCTTCACTAAAAAACACAATATTGATGAGGAAATAGTTGTCTTTTGGCCGACTCACGTCCAGAGTCTTCCTAAATCACCACCTCAAGACAGAAACTAAAGTAGCTGTGTACAGAGCTGTCTACATGTCCACCTTGCTATATGGAGCAGAATCCTGGACAGCTTACCGTTGACATGTAAAACAACTTGAGGCATTCCATACTCGCTGTCTTCAGCGTATATTAGGGCTCACATGGCAAGACAAAGTACCTCATTCTGAAATTCTCCACCGTTCAAACCTGCTGAGTATAGAATCCACACTGGCAAAAAAACAACTCAGGTGGATCGGCCACGTCATCCGTATGCCAGAACATCACCTTCCTCGCCAGGTCATCTACAGTCAGCTCCCTGAAGCTCGGCGTAATCCAGGGGGTCAGAAAAAGAGGTACAAGGACAACATCAAAGCTACGCTCAAGAAGGCCAACATACAACCTGAGCAACTAGAAATGAACGCCTCTGACAGACCACTATGGCGCTCACTCTGTAAAGCTTGAGTCAATTAACTTGAAGACACCCGTAACCAGGCAAGACAACAGCGCAGGGAAAGAAGACAAAGCCGTCGAGATCGGATACCCCCGGTCAACCCAGACCTGACTTGCCAGTTGTGTGGCAGAGTGTGTGGATACAGAATTGGTCTTCACAGCCATGCAAGATGGCACCAATGACAACAGATCTAACTTCATCCCCATCACAGCGAAGCAGAAGGTGTCTTCGATTCGAGGGACAGCAATAACGTAACGTAAAGCGTGCATACATATATACACTATCTATCTATCTATCTATCTATCTATATATATATATATATATATATATATATATATATATATATATATATATATATATATATATATATATATATATATATATATGTATGCACACACACACACACACACACACATATATATATATATATATATATATATATATATATATATATATATATATATATATATACAAACTGGGAAAATGCTTAATAATTTTCAACTAGAATTTTTAGATTTCAGAGTCCTTTATGATTGGAAAAACAGGAAAAATGTGCTAATTAGATATAACCATTATAGAAAAATATTATCTTATTATATATATGTCGAATAAAATGGGTAATTGAAAAAAATCGACTAGGGGAAAAAACTAGCTTAGTGAATTGGTATAAGGGTAAAAATACTTACTAAGAGATATGTTGAATCATTACGTTTATAAGGGGAAAGATTCTAATCGTAAACTTACAGCGTTTAAACAGAGTACGGAAAAGGACACCATAAACTAATAACGTTTAAACAGAGAACGGGGAAGGACACCGTAAACTAACAGCGTTTACACAGAGAACGGAAAAGGACACCATGAACTAAAAGCGTTTAAACAGAGAAGGACACCGTAAACTAACAGCACACAGAACGGACAAGGACAGCGTAAACTAACAGCGTTTAAACATAGAACGGAAAAGGACACCGTAAACTAACAGCGTTTAAACAGAAAACGGAAAAGGACACCGTAAAAACAGCGTTTAAACAGAGAACAGAAAAGGACACCGTAAACTTACAGCGTTTAAACAGAGAACGGAAAAGGACACCGTAAGCTAACAGCGTTTAAACAGAAAAGGGAAAACGACACCATCACAGCAATAAATAATCGATATAAGAAAATGACCTCATGCTAAAAGAAACAGAATGCGAATCACCACTTAAACGCTGGTTTGTTTACATTCCCACCTCCCATGGCCATATTATTGAATAGTATTCAAGCTGGAAATAAAAAGAGCTCCGTTTCTTAATGGCTTCTCATAATGGCCCTCTGACCTGGAACTAACACCCTCATTGTGCCTCTCTTGACGCCTTTAAGAAGAGAACAATGGAAATAACATTAGGTATTTCATCGTGCTTTTTTTATTCTATTCTGTTGCTTTTGACGCCCTACAATGAGCAAGCCGTTAGTCTCCAACAATAGACTCCTTTAAGAGCAAAGCAAAGTAATTGTATGAGGCTGATTTATGTGGATGGCTCCGTGGGTGAATCGGGATGGCATTCTTCAAGGTGTCTCGGATCAATTTCATACCCGGGTGTGGTCACTCTTTTTTTCATTTGCATCGTCAATGGCTTGATCTCCATTGGGGCTTTTGAACTCGAACGTATTGTCAATGCTTTCAAAGAAGGCTCTCTCTATCTCTGATTCTTTTCTGTTTGTATATTCGTGCATAGGAGATTATTTTCTTTTTTCCTTTGTCCAATAGTTTTTTTTAGTCTAATAGTATGCAGTATTATCCATTTAAATGCACAAAGGAAAAACCATCTCCAATTTGGCGTGGTTAAAAAAAAAAATAAAAATAAAACATCAGTAACTACCCAGGTCCTTTGTTTTTCTTAGAACTTCCAAATCTAGTATGCCTTTTATACCCTCTTAGTAGCAGTCTCTCCCCTTAAGTACTTGTTGAAAAACTGGAGGGATAACGCCCACTGGCGCCGCTCGCTGTAAGAGAAAAAGGCGTCAACATGAATAAAAGATATTTGGTGAGTGGTTATGTGGGAGGTTTAACTAACAATTGTAGATATAAATTGGAACTAATCTCGGTCTCGTTTCATTGCTACAGAGTATTTTCACTGTATCATCGTAATTCTTTGCTTTGAATTAGCTGCCATTTATCACTTCAGGTGCTCAGTGGTTTATGAAATCATCGCCCACAGAACTTGGATTATTATGCAAGGCTACCACGCACGTGTATACAATATTCAATCACGTATGTTCCACCATAGCTTTGAATCTCTGTTATCGGTTCATCTTACAGGAAGCTTTATACCCAGATTAAAATATTTAAAATAAACAAGATACATTTCACACTAATAAGATTTTTTTCAAATTACATTTTGACGGTTATGTTATGCTGTATGATAATAATTTTGCAAGTTAATGCGATATACACCGTTAAAAATAACCTTAATTTTGATCGGAAATTCTCCGTAAAAATATGCTGTCCTAAGCCCTATTTCAGTAAAATACAGGCGACCGTAATTTTTACCCTACTTTGCTATTATCTTTTATGGGTTGGTGACCGTAATAACACACTTTTACGTAAATATAGCGGGTTTTAAAACGATAAATTCCTGGAATTTCACCGTTTTTACGGTAATTTTTTAACAGTGTACTTAAAGTGAAAACTGGAAAAAGAGAATTAATTCCATCGATAACAAACACCCGCTCCATAACAAATACCCCGAAAACAGGCATATGCTACACCAGTGTAATAATGTCACTCATCCATCATCATTTAGTAGCGTTTCTACCAAACGGATTCGACGAATCAGGACACATCTCTTTCTCATTAGCAACCACATAGGGTAAGACCAACCCTGTCAGGAATGAATAATGAATTGATTATTGAATGGAAGCTGGGCGGGTCGCGAATTTGGGTGGCAGGGAGTCGGGTGGGGGATGAAAGGTGATATTGGCTGCGGAAGACTGCTGCGGTGGTATGTGATTTGAATTTATTATCCGGCGTCCTTATCAATATTACTCTTTTTTTTTCTCTTTTTCCCGTCAAGCACAAGTAAACGCAATTAGAACTGCGCTGAATATTCAACGTTGTGCTTGCTGTTTTTCCGTAAGCATCTTCTCCCTTTATAGTAGACGTCGAGGGT
>NC_090731.1:24288261-24290761 GCF_036898095.1 Palaemon carinicauda | reverse complement strand
TCTTCTACCCATACCAAGAAGAAAGTAGCCAATGAACAATTATAGTGCAGTCGTTAACCCCTTAGGTGAAGAAAAAATATTTTGGTAATCTCAGTGTTGTCAAGTTTATGAGGACACTGGATCATCTGTAAAGAAGGATCCAATGTAGTACTGTCTGGCCAGTCAAATAGAGAAAGAAAATACAAAGCTTTGAAGTATTTCCGTGCCGAAAAAATGCCATTGGTCTCAATATGGATCTCAGAGAAGATAATAGGCTAATGTCTCATAAGAAATCCATTTTCCTAAACATACAATTCAGAAACAAATGGAAAGTATTCGAAGCTCCTTACTCGGGTTAAGAAATGACGTATAATACCAAAGCCTCGCTTGGCACCTGAGAAATGACCTGTGTGACATAATCTGACGTTTTTTCCATTCGGCATCGTAGATCATATATTATATAAGACGATATAAACTCCAGGGAAATCATGTGCTATTGGGTACTGCATAAGTTAAACGTGATCCCTTTCTGTGAAAAATTATTTCCTATTTCATGCTTTTAAACAAATACACATTACGACACATATAACGTATATATATATATATATATATATATATATATATATATATATATATATATATATATATATATACATATGTATGTATGTATATATATATATATATATATATATATATATATATATATACATATATATATATATATATATATATATATATATATATATATATATATATACATATATATATTTATAAATATATATATATATATATATATATATATATATATATATATATATATATATATATATATATATATAAATAAATATATATATATGTGTGTGTGTGCGTATATATATATATATATATATATATATATATATATATATATATATATATATATATATATATATATTTATTTATTTAGCTCTCTCTCTCTCTCTCTCTCTCTCTCTCTCTCTCTCTCTCTCTCTCTCTCTCTCTCTCTCTCTCTCTCTCTCTCTCTTTATATATATAATTTTATATATATACTATATATATATATATATATATATATATATATATATATATATATATATATATATACATATATATATATATATATATATATATATATATATATATATATATATATATATATATACTGTAAAGGCTTTGCCAGTGATAGGGAAAAAGATATGTTTTTTAAATTTATTCTTCATATTTATAGAATCCATGTTGTTATGCTCCATAATCTGGCGGAAGTCTCACTGTTGTAATGTGCTTCATATCATATATTCATGGTTGAATCCCTTGTCCCGATTGGAGTTCCATGGGATTGGAGTCATTCTTCCTAACAACTTGCAGTATTATAGTTTTAGTAATCACTTTTTAATGAAACAGCTATTGTACGGGACTAATCTAGGGCTTTTTAGGTTATCCATGCCTTTTTACTTCCAAATGCTGGTTTTTAGCACAATGCTTTACTATTAAATTACAATAGGATATACGAATTACATCGAATGTAAGCTAAAGGTTCTATAGCGTTGATTTTGATATAAAGATAAACGGCTTGGTACTCGAGGGATAAAGAACGGTGCAACATTTGAAGGGGGTTCGTTGTTCGCTTTTGGTGCATCTTATGAGCAATTCAGTGGTAGTTTTGATGTATATATTCACTATCCAGACATGAAGAATGAATATACAGTTGACCGTTGGATTTATAATATTAAAAACACCTTATATTAGTATGAAAGTATATAAGCATAAGTATCTAATTTTAAATCTATTCTATACACACACTAAATACATACATATATATATATATATATATATATATATATATATATATATATATATATATCTTATTAGGAACACCAAAGTTGTTCATGAGGAGTAGGATTACGGGAGACTGGTGACTCCTGATACAGTGCCCATCAGGATACAGTGGCTTGTTTGGAATATTAAAGTTTCCTCAGACTATGTCCTCTACTCCATCAGAAAGACATCCTGCATCATACCTTCAGAACATGACTTGAAGCCCTGAGGAATGGTATTGTGGGACTGTGTTGGAAATAGATATTTTCTCCAGTACAAGTTTTCTGGAGCTCCAGGTGGAGATTTAAGGCTGTATTATGGATCCAGAAGTCTTCAGTAGCATTTCCATGCGTTTTTGTTGGGAATATCTCCAAATTTGCATATACATCGTTTTTGGGGAATTTTAATGTATTTATGTTTTTATTTTCTTCTGTACGAATGCACTGCCATTTTATAAGGATATAGATTTATATACAAATATGCCCTGAGAAAAGCCATTAGCAATTGGATGAAACAGCTGTCCGCAAGAATTGAATAAAGGAAGCATCATCGTAACTTGTTCTATCCATTCCTTCAAATTTTTATTCCTGAAGAAACGAAAAAATACAGAAAACTAGAAAAAGTGTGCATCAACACAGATGATGATTTAAGTGCTTTAGCATTTAATGAAAACTGACTATGGAAAAAACTTATGCCTAAAGAGTAT
>NC_090731.1:24283261-24285761 GCF_036898095.1 Palaemon carinicauda | reverse complement strand
CTCACTCGTCCTCTTTTCATGAGAGCATCGTCTTTATACATAACGAAAACATTACCAGGAAACTGTTCCATGCTTTTACGTATGACAATCTTCTCAATATACTTTCTGTCGACCTCCATATCATCAATCCCATCGGTTCTTCTTATAACTATCTTCCCTGTTGGAGTCCTTGGGCTAATAGCATCCTGCTTTTCCAACTAGGGTTGTAGATAATAATAATAATAATAATAATAATAATAATAATAATAATAATATAATAATAATAGTAATAATAATAATAATAATAATAATAATAATAATAATAATAATAATAATAAAATTCATGTATCAAAACTGTATCAATTTATAGCCTTCCTTTTATATTTAACATCCTCCATTCTCCTTCATAAAACGTAGCTGGCTTAACAGTTCCTATACAACTGTGAGTTGGGTTAAAAAAAAAAAAAAAAACAACATTTCACATATCTTCTAATATCTTGCATACACATTCTACTAACATCCTTGTTGCACCTGTTCCTAGCTCAACTTTTCTCTTAGCCTGGATAATTATTCCCAACAATTTTAGTCTTCCATCATACATATCAACATTGATGCTCTATCTTACTGGTTATAATTTATCCCTTTAATCTCACATTTGTTGACGTATACTCTCAACCTAATAGTCACCTAATCCCCTTCCCACTCTTTTCATAGACTCTGGAGTTTTTCGTCACTATCCAAAGTTTTTTTTTTTTTTTTTTTCATTAACTACTACAACCAGAATCATTTAATACCCCATGCATGTCCCATTTGCTTGATCTTACTATATATAGTGAGTCTATTATTTTTTTTTTCAATTTTTTTTACATGAACTATTAAGAAATTATATGAAAAACCTACTTTTCCGTTGAAAGTGCGCACACATTCCCTATCCATGCAGAGAATTTTCAGCACACTGTACTCCCATTGAAATTACCATATACACACAAACGATCTCAGATAGCTTAATCAGTAAGCACAGGGAAGGAGGTTCATTAAATAAACATGAGCTGAGTTACATTAATGGAAAACACTGGCAGCGAATGCCTTCGGAATAAGTCTAGCTGAATCTCTGTGGAAATAATTGATGGCGACGCCACAGAGATAACAAAAGGAAGAACTATAATGAATTGCGCGCATAGTTAAAGTTTTGCATGCAGTTTTAGTCTAGTTGGTTTAAAACTAATTATAAGGAAAGACGATCACGGAACGTCTCTAAGATTGATTAAAACAGAATTCTCGATTCGTGAACGTTTTTCTTTTACTCGAAGAAGTTTAACTGGAAATAAAATAGTCCAATTTTCAAAGAAGGAATGACTGTTGTATTCTGATTAATTTCGTAAAGTAGGTGAGCATATTAAGAAATATGCATTATATCAAAAGAAAATAAGGTCTTTTAACACAAAATCTTTAACAGGAATAGAGGAGCTCAATTAATAGTACTTAATAGGGATCTAACTAAACTTTTGATATGATGCACATGATGCGGCATGGAGTTATACTAAAGAAAACTCAAAATCTGGTTTCAAGTAGGTCTAGGTCAGTGGCTCATCAACATACAGATCCCTGTATTGATAATGTTTATAAAACTTTATACAACTCATTTAAAATTTTAGGTGTAATTCTTGTATGAAAATTTACTATGAGTAGCGAATTTGCTGTTTCTTCTTCAATGGCGCAAAATTTGTCTAATTGAGAAGTTATTTTGGTATTTTGTCTATTTTTCGTCTATTTGGTGTTCAGGTCTATATTTCTCTTTAGTAAAGATGGATATTTCAACTAAAATCGATTCACTTTGTTGTTAAAGCTCTAATTTCGAAACGAGTTAGCATACAAGGGAGAAGAGTAACAAAACCACTTTCCTCACTGGGCTATATTTCTCTCTTGGAGCCATTAGGCTTATATCAACTTGCTTTTCCATCTAGCGTTGTAGCCTAGCTAGCAAGAATAATAATAATGATAATAATAGTAATAACAATAATACTAATTATAATAATAATAGTAATTATCATCATCATCATCATTATAATAATAATAATAATAATAATAATAATAATAATAATAATAATAATAATAATAATAATAATAATAATAATAAATACATTACTGCGATGCTGGAGAATAGTACTGATGTATGACTTTTAGTAATTGATATATTGGATGACCTATTTTCTGGAAGTACACTGTATAAGTACAATTCACTATTGTATGGTTGCATGATACTAAACTTCCTGCGGGGCTAGATTAAAAAAATACGCTATATAAAGTTTCCAATCCTATGCATGACATAATACCCTTAATCTGTTGGCTTACCTGATTCAGGAGTATCAAGAGTATGTTATTAAATATATAACACATATAAATGAATGCATGTTGCTGGACTTTTTTCTATATATATATATATATATATATATATATATATATATATATATATATATATATATATATATATATTGCCTAATGCCTTCTAGTATTTCTATAG
>NC_090731.1:24270761-24278261 GCF_036898095.1 Palaemon carinicauda | reverse complement strand
TTCATATCGTTATATGAAACAAAGTTTTTAACATACAGTGGAAATCAATTTATATATGGATTCAATGAAGCAAAGTTAATTATTTATTGAAAATAAAATTTAGGGGATATGAATATAAGCGATAAGACTTCTATGTGTCTGAAATTAATTGGAAGACAATGTTTAAGATATTACAGTTGCGTCATTGACGATATGTACAGTTGAAAATTCTGTGATAAAAGAATATGATGTAAACTTATAACGTCAATCGAAGAAGAGTCAGTTTAATTAATTTAGCTGTCCTGGTGCCATCGTGAGTTCTTACTTCGTTGGCAGCCGTGGGTCAGTAAAGAAAGGTGATAATATAGCACTGCCGTCCATTTCTGGAAAGGTCTAATTTATATCACTGATTTTAAGTCAGCTCTCTCTCTCTCTCTCTCTCTCTCTCTCTCTCTCTCTCTCTCTCTCTCTCTCTCTCTCTCTCTCTCTCTCTCTCTCTCTCTCTACAAATATTCATGAAATATGCAAACATACATACACACACACACACACACACACACACACACATATATATATATATATATATATATATATATATATATATATATATATATATATATATATATATATACATATGTATATATATGTATGTATATATGTGTGTATGTATATATATATATATATATATATATATATATACATGTATATATATATATATATATATATATATATATATATATATATATAGACAGATAGATAGATATATATATATATATATATATATATATATATATATATATATATATATATATATATATATATATATATATATACACTAACCCACACATATATAGATTACTTTTTGATGCTGTATATACACTATAATGGCCACATCATTTAGTAAGTAAAATAAAACAATCCAAAGTTTCACTTTTTCCTCGATTGTTTGTTCAAGTTTGTTATTTTTTTTGTTTATTTTGTGAAGGGATGGCAGGTGAATATTGGGTTTTAGCGCTTATGTAAATTCTAAAAATTTTACTTTGTTGCATATTTCTTCTATTATCTTGGCTTCATTTTTTTTTTCCTAAAAAAACGTAATAATGTTTTATGCTTCAGCTCACCTCATAGCGATGGATTTTCTACAATATTATTTTTCCTATTGTTTCTATTTAATCCCTCCTCTCAATCTGATTTATAGCCTTAATTGGCATTTACGAATATTATTTTGAGTATATGAAGTTCACAGTACAGAAACAAATATAATTTCGTATATCTCTTCTTTATAATCTCTGAGCAAAAAGATTTTTGTTCATATTATATTTATATGATCATTATTATTATCATTATCATTATTACTTACTAAGCTACAACCCTATGTGGAAAACCAGGATGCTATAAATACAGGGTCCCCAACAGGGAAAATAGCCCAGTGAGGAAAGGAAACATGGAAAAATAAAATGTTTCAAGAACAGTAACATTAAAATAAACATTTCCTATATAAACTATAAAAACTTTAACACCCACACACTCATATAGAATTGAAACAACACACAGCTCAGACAGGGAAGATAAAATTGTTTCTTCCTTTTTGCAATTGGATGTAAACTCTCAGGGAAAGAAATAAATGTGTTCCCGTCTTCCAAAGACGGATCGCTTTATTATACGCTCAGGGAAGTGTTTACACGCTCTGTCAAAATAGCTACGAAAAGAGTTATGAATAACGAAGAACTGCTGACAATTACGTGTAATCTCGTGAATTATGATTTTACTAATATGGTGTTTACGTTTAAAAGCATCTGAAGAAAGTCTATAAAAGTCATATAAATATATATATATATATATATATATATATATATATATATATATATATATATATATATATATATATATATATATATATTCAAATAAGCCATATATATTTTTGATACATTAATATCTGGATTCTCTTAACAACCCCGGGATCAGAGTCCCAGGCGAAATCACACAAAGACAAGAGCTTATGACCGGCCGGGAATCGAACCCTGGTCGGAAAGCTTGTGTAGGCAGTGACTAAACCACTTGGCTATGAAGAAAGATAAAAGTCAATGACAATTCTTCTGTACTTATACCTTTCGAATTCAGGTGTTTTGTACTTAGAATTGAAATGAACCCTTCTTCACCATCGTAGCTAATTGGTAGTTTGTTACTTGGCATTCGATTAATGATAAATTTTGCAAATTTAGACGTGTTTTTCATATTCAAATAAGCCATATATATTTTTTATACATTAATGTCTGGATTTTCTTAACGACCTCGGGATCAGAGCCCCAGGCAAAATCACACAAAGACAAGAGCTTGTGACCGGCCGGGAATCGAACACTAGTCAGCAAGCTTGTATAGACAGTGACTAAACCACCTGGCCACGAAGAAAGATAAAAGTCAATGACAATTCTTCTGTACTTATACCTGTCGAATTCAGGTGTTTTGTACTTGGAATTGAAATCAACCCATCTTCACCATTGTAGCTAATTGGTAGTTTGTTACTTGGCATTCGATTAATGATAAATTTTGCAAATTTAGACGTGTTTTTCATATTCAAATAAGCCATATATATTTTTTATACATTAATGTCTGGATTCTCTTAATGACCTTTGGATCAGAGCCCCAGGCAAAATCACACAAAGACAAGAGCTTGTGACCGGCCGGGAATCGTACCCTGGTCGGCAAGCTTGTATAGACAGTGACTAAACCACTTGGCCACGAAGAAAGATAAAAGTCAATGACAATTCTTCTGTACTTATACCTGTCGAATTCAGGTGTTTTGTACTTAGAATTAAAATCAACCTATCTTCACCATCGTAGCTAATTGGTAGTTTGTTACTTGGCATTTGATTAATGATAAATTTTGCAAATTTAGACGTGTTTTTCATATTCAAATAAGCCATATATATTTTTGATACATTAATGTTTGGATTCTCTTAACGACATCGGGATCAGAGCCCCAGGCGATATCACACAAAGAAAAGAGTTTGTGACCGGCCGGGAATCGTACCCTGGTCGGCAAGCTTGTATAGACAGTGACTAAACCACTTGGCCCCGAAGAAAGATAAAAGTCAATGACAATTCTTCTGTACTTAAACCCGTCGAATTCAGGTGTTTTGTCCTTAGAATTGAAATCAACCATTGAAACGATCATTAGACAAGGTACTCTTCTGAGAGTATGAACTGTACACAGTGTATTCACGAATCTTTTTGTGATAAAGAGAAAAAAAAAACTGATGATACGATGTCTCATTATCCATTGACATGGGACATATATATGTATATATATTTATATGTATATAGAAATATATATATATATATATATATATATATATATATATATATTATGTATATATATATATATATATATACATAATATATATATATATATATATATATATATATATATATATATATATATATATATATATATATATATATACAACTTATATATATATATATATATATATATATATATATATATATATATATATATATATATATATATATATATATATATATATATATATATACACACACACACACAATACGTTTTGAACAGAAATAAAATTGAAATATACCATGCGTTTCATTTACATCCAATACCAACCGAGCGGTTTTCGCTTGGGTTAATCTCTCCCTGAACGTGGATTATACTAACACCCGTCCCCCCGCCCCCCATTTTTACCCGGCGGCTTAAAAGACCTGTAATTCGGCTTCCCCGAGATTACTGAAGCAAAGTAATTTAACGAGAATGTCTGTTTTTGTAGATTTGTGAAGTGAACTAAAAAGCTTATTTATATATATATATATATATATATATATATATATATATATATATATATATATATATATATATATATATATATATACACAGTATATATATATATATATAATATATATATATATATATATATATATATATATATATATATATATATATATACATATATATATATATATATATATATATATATATAGATATGTATATATATATATATATATATATATATATATATATATATATATATATATAGATAGATAGATATATATATGTGTGTATATATATATATATATATATATATATATATATATATATATATATATATATATATACACACATGATTCCATTCATGTATCTATCCCACATTATTATTTAACAAAGGATTCCAATGACTTGATCCTAGTGTAGTTTTGAGTGTTTATATGCATATTTGATTGTTCGTATATTTTATTATGAAGTAGAACTTCTCTTTCTTTAAAGCTTGCATGAATTCTCTCTGCTGATTCACCTATGAAATATGTAAAATAAAGTCTTGTTTCCTCACAGCAAGCGAGATAGATTTATATTCATGCGTCTGCTCAGAAATGGTGCAAAGAATAGTGGGACTCTCGTTTTGTTTTTAAAAATACTAGTATGAAATCGTCATTTATTATTATTATTATTATTATTATTATTATTATTATTACTAGCTAAACTACAAACCTAGTTGGAAAAGTATGATGCTATAAGCCCAAGGGCTCCAGCAGGGAAAAATAGCCCAGTGAGAAAAGGAAACAAGGGTATAAATAAACTGCAAAAGAAGTAATATCAATTGAAATAAAATATTTCAAGATCATTAACAACATGAATTAGATCTATCGTATATAAACTATAAAAAAATAATGAAAGTAAGAGGAAGAGAAACTTTATAAAAATAGAGTGCCCGAGTGTTATTATTGTCAATGTGTCACCCGCACATAATTTTGAAAGTATTCACCTGTCTGTTTCTAAAAAACGTTTCAATTATCTTCTCATAGAAATAATAGTTAGCATAGAAGATTTAGATTTTGAAATGAATTTGAATCACTATGTTGGTCGACTGTTTTTTTTTTTTTTTTTTTTTTTTTTTTTTTTTTTTTTTTTTTTAGTACGGAAATAGAATATGAACATTATAAGACAATGGATATGGCTATTGCTTTTGATCAAGGAGAGTTTTCGGTGTGGTAAAAGTACAATGGATCCGCATATTTTTTTTAATCCATGGGGCTTTTGTTACTCATTAGGATAATGGGTCAGAATTATTTTGGTGATGAGTGTGAGAAGAAGATAATGGAGCAGTAAATTTGGATCTTTGTGGTAAAAAAGAGAGGTTTTCAGATTAGTAATATAATGAATTTCGATCTTTGTGGCAATCGAAGCATTTTATTCTATATGGTAATAGGACGCAGAGTCCGAACTGTGTTAAACAACTTTTCTTTATTTTTTTCATAAAGGTAATGCTTATGTAGTCATTTATTTGGTATTAGTAAATGTGGTTTATCAGTATGATAGTGAGAATATGAATATGTGTCATTGTATATATTTAATGTTTTGATTTTTGATACAGTAATATGAAAACGTTGATTATGTTCTCGGTACGATAATAGGACAAGAGATCTGAACTCAAATGCTGTAGTAAGACAGTAGATTTGCATATTTGCGTTAATTCAAGTGGTTTTTCAATATGATGATAGGATAATGGATATATCTGTTTTGATTGAAGAGGTGTTGCAGTATGGCAATAGGACAATGGATCTGGATCTTGGTATATGTTGAGTGAGTTCTTCAATATGACAATAGGACAAAAAGTCTTGATCTTTGCGTTTCCAAAGAGGTACAGCGATACACCATTTAAGTGGATTTCAGTAATAGAACAATAGCTCTAATGTCCAACTCTTGTGCACTTAATTAAGATATCTGGTAGAGGCTCAAAGTGACGATGGCAGGTTCGTCCTTGCGAAGATTTATGGGCACAATGTGTCTATACCAGCGGCATTTTTAGATTGATTTCAGAAGCTGGTTTTCTGAAAGCTAGCCTATTTAATTTTCATACAAACCTGTTTTTGTTTATTATTTTAAATTGAATTTCGTTTCATAATCTATTTATAATAAACAATATTGGCATCAATTGACCTTTGATATGATGTCAGAAATACAAAAATCAATCAATCAACCTACCTCTCTGTTTACCATGGTGGTCTTTCGGTACGGTAAGAGGGTAATGGATCTGAATGTCTAAGTCGACAAATGGGTGCTATAGTACTTAAATAGGGCAACAAATAACAACGTTAATGTAGATCCAGGTGATTTTTTCTTCTGGCGTTAGGACAAAGGGTCTTTATTTTTGAGTTGATAAATGATGATTTTAAGTACAGTACTGAGACAACTTAGCTAGATGGTTTTGGAGATTTAGGAAGTTTTTTTTTTTTTTTTTTTTTTTTTTTTTTTTAGGACAATAGCAGGATAATGGATCAGGATCTTCGTACCGATGGGCAATTTTTTCTTATATAGTAAGAGGAAAAAATAATATATAAATCTCTTTGTTTACTGAGAATGTTTTTTTTTCTCATTATGGTATTAGAGAGATAGACTAGAATCTTTCTGTTGATTAAGGAAAATCTCAGTAGGATAATGAATTTCAATATCTGTTCTAATTCAGGGGTTTCTCCAATAGGCAATAGAACACGGGTTCTAGATCTTCATGACGATGGAGTTTTTTTCAGTATGTTTTAGAGCAATTGATTAACATATGTTTGTTTCTTAGGGGTGTTTTTTTATTATGGTAATAGAACAGTTTATCAAGACATCTGTGTTTTTGGGGGGTGTTTTTCAGTATGGTAATGGAGCTTTTGATTAAGATATCTGTGTTTCTTGAGGTTTCAGTAAGGCCATAGGATAATTAATGAATATATTTGTTTTTTGAAGGAGCTTTTAATTTTCTGATAGGACCATATTATTATTATTATTATTATTATTATTATTATTATTTTCTAAGCTACAACCCTAATTGGAAAAGCAGGATGCTATAAGCCTTGGGTTTTCAGTATAGTAAAAGGACAATGAATTTTGATCTTTTTCACGGATTAAGGTGGAGGAGAGTGGGATTTCTGTAAGGTAATAAGTAAACTTGCGTTCAGCAACTCATTTAGCCCACAGTTTTCTCCATACAGAAATAAGGGTTCTATTGGTAACCCCTTCCCAGGCTTTATCAATCATTTTGAGGCAGCTTACGATATGGAAATATTCTTCCTAAAAGTCATCGGGAGTGATGCTGGTCCATTCTGTGACCCCGGAGCAATACTGAAACATTACCATTGTGAAAAACTTTTGAAGCTCATGATCACCTGCTGATCCATTGGTAGGAGTAATGTAGTGGTGTGGAGCAGCAGAACTTTATTCGGCTGAATTCTAATTCCTCCATTAGGTTGTCTTTAATGGCTGGGGAATTGACAGCAACAAGGCTTAGCGTTAGAAGTTCTCCTTGATGAAGTAGGATACGATTTCCTCTGGACCAAAAACCTCAATGACACGCTAAACAAACAAAATGCGTGTCACCAAAGCCTTGTTACCTGACCCCAGAGTACCATTTAATTGCTTCTTCTGCACCTTGAACTTTCCGAGTGATACACCATGAGGTATTTTACTTTGTGATCCCAGTTGGCGCAGAACAGAATGATTAGAAATATCTTGATGAGCTT
>NC_090731.1:24260761-24265761 GCF_036898095.1 Palaemon carinicauda | reverse complement strand
CTTATATATGATAGTTAACATACTAAAATAAAACTGTATTTTGATATGAAAATACGTAAATAAGGAGTATCTTGAAAGAAATATGAAATATTACAGGGAAATTCGCTATTATGGATTTGGCAAAATTGGATGGTATAGCGGGTGAGGTCCAAAGTTGCCAACAAATTAATTGGAGACGATATTTTATGATGAAGAGGTAAAAGTGATCTTGATCATATTACAACAAAAATATGAGCAAATAATTTTCATCCTTTTAATCTATTGCTGAAATACTCATGAGCAAATTTTTATCTTTGTTTCCTGTTTTTTGAAAACCGAAAGATTTGCAACCCTTATTCTCGAGTTGACAAGGATGTAAACATCAGATACTTATCTTGCTTTTAGCTTTCAATAATCGCTAAATATTATCAAATATATCAGTTAAATCATGTCTACTCAATGTAGCGCGGATTTTTATTAATTTCTTCTATGAGGATAGATTATTGATAAACGTTATTTAAGGATATATATTTTATACTCAGCCCTTTTAATCTAAAAGAACTGTCAGCAGACGATATTATAATATAAGGGATTTTTATCAATAAAATGGCTGTGGATTGGCTATCAATGTTATATATCCTTAAACTACTTTTACATAATCTCCGTATGTTTGATGCGACATAAAATATTAAAATCTTAAGGAAACGGCCAAGAAAAGTCTAGTAAAAGATTGGCTATCCAGATGCGTTTTGAAAATAGCATTTTTTTTAATATTTAGCTAAATGATGAGACGTACTTTTCATTATTTAAAAAAACTTATGCTAGTATTCATGTTTATTAAAATATTTTCATAGCTTTGTTAAATACTGCGTAGTACGAAAAACTGATTATAGGTGAGAGAATTAATGGACGTGTGGGGATAGTCAATGAAAAAACTATTGTGTATTCCTTTCACAATAAAATGAAAAAAAAAATCTCCAGACAAATATATTTCAGCATTGTGAAAATTCAAAATTATTCTTCCAGCATTAAATCGAAAGCATGAATTATAGTGAACATTAATTTGAAGTTTAAAGGGAATTGTAATTTCTGGTGATAAGAGGGTGGAGTCTTTCGAAGGGTTTCCAGTGTCCAACATAAGCTTAATATGGTTTATTTCATCAGAAACAAATAGCCAGAAATTATCAACCTAAATCTTAATACAATAACTCCTGTAATTGAAAAATATTATTTTGATATCACAAGATATGCGTTTGCTGTAACATATTGTTAATATATTTTTTTTTTCCTTCTGCATCATCTTAAGGGGTCTGTGGCCTGATGCCCCCTCTTAAATTATTTCTATCAAAGGCATCCTCTTTCCCGAGACCTCTTCTATCCATATCATCCTTCACCTTATTTCGCTATCTAATCCCAGTGACAGGCTCTTCCCAATCCCTCCTCACTCTCTCCCCATCATCCATCCTCAACACGTGCCCACACCATCTCAGTCGTGACATTCTTATCACCTCTGTAATCTTTATCATACCTGCTATGCTTCTTATTTATCCTTTTCCAATCTTTTAAGCAGTGATATGCCCGTAATCCACAACAATATCCTCATGTCTCCAAATCACCATATAATCTGCATATAGAAACTCCCACAACTCTTCATTTCTAATCTCTTTACTTTACACACCCAAGACCACCACAAATAAAAATGTAATTAATGCTGATCCTGGTGCAATTCAACACTAACTACAAAGGCTTCTGTTTCCCAAACAGCTGTCATTGCTTTTTCCTCTGTTACTTTGTACATCATCTTTACAATTCAATCCAACTTTCCTCTTCCTCAATCACCAAAACTTTTGAGATTATATCATAAGCCTTCTCTGTAACTACAAAAGCGCTGAGGAGCTTTTTGTTTTCATCTAGTCTTTTTCCTGCAGCTGCCTTACTATTAAGATGGCACCCACAGCCCCTCAACCTCCCCCCCCCCCCCCTCATAAATCCATACTGCTGTTTCCCAGTCTTTACAATCTCTCTCAGTCTCTCATCTAGTACCCAATCAAGAACTTTCAACCCATGGTCTGTTAGTTTAATTTCTGTGCAGTTACTCGTTCATCTTCTTTTAATATATATATATATATATATATATATATATATATATATATATATATATATATATATATATATAGATCTATATTTATATATATATATATATATATATATATATATATATCATCGCCTCCTACGCCCGTTGACGCAAAGGGCCTCGGTTAGATTTCGCCGGTCGTCTCTCTATCTTGAGCTTTCTAATCAATGCTTCTCCATTCATCGTTTGCTTTAGGTTTCATAGTCTTCAAAGAATATATATATATATATATATATATATATATATATATATATATATACACACACATATATATATATATATATATATAGATAGATACATATATATATATATATATATATATATATATATATATATATATATATATGTATGTGTGTGTGTGTGTGTGCTGGTGTTTGTGTATATGTGGGTATGTGTGTGTACTCATATACATACGCATATAAGCTTACATGAAACATGCATATATTTACAAAGACGAATGAACGAAAAAACTAATATAGTTATGTAAATTAAAGTTCAGTAAGAAGAAATAAAAACAAAACAATAAAGAGAAGTAAATATAAAACAGTAAAACAAGATCCCGCGATGGGAACTGCCGCTACACAATGAACGCTGTCGAGCACAATCAAATCAAACAATCAGCGAATGGTAACTTTTGAATGGGCAATCAAAGTGATTGCCAGTAAGGAAGACTTAAAGCGAAAGCATCACAAAGCCTTCACCTCATACTTTCTTTGATAAGAGAGAGAGAGAGAGAGAGAGAGAGAGAGAGAGAGAGAGAGAGAGAGAGAGAGAGAGAAATTACCTGTGTGTGAATCAGTTCTTCATGAAATTAATTTTGTTATGAAAGTTAAGAGGAAGGCTTTACATAATGCACTGTTTTCTTTTATTTAATTTAATTATTTTATTCAAATGACTTTTGACGTTTTAAAAGTAGCTTTCTGCAGAGTCTATGGATCCAGTCATCTATAGTTAGACAAAATATTTAACCATAGATTAGACTTCATTTATGCTTTGCTACATAGAGGATATTATCAAAATATAAAAGAAATAATCCCTAAAGTAATGTATGAAGCATAGGCTATAATTACATTATGTTATAATTTGTAGACAGGTTGTTTGGGGCATGTTCCTCGTGAAGAATGAAGTGCATTTATTTAGTTCCCCATTCCCTTCCCTCACTGGGCTTATTTTTCCGTGTTAGAGCCCTTTCCCAACTAGGGTTGTAGCTTAGCTAATAATAATAATAATAATAATAATAATAATAATAATAATTAGGACCGTTTAATACCTTGGGGCAGATGCCAGCTGAAAATATATATAATTACACCTTGTGACTACTGATGATATCAATAATCATACCCTTATTCATTTTTTATTTCTTCTCTGATGTTCAGCTTGAAATGTCCATTATGAAGAGATGGTTTCGCCAGACTAATCAATCATTTCATGCACCAATGAATGTAGTCATTTTACTTGTGATACTCTAACGGGTTATTAGGTATTATTAGAGATAGGCATACTACTGTTCGGTTTTAGTAAGATAGTATCTTGATAATCATCACTGGCAATTAAGAATCAAATGCCTGGAGATACACTTACATTCCCATTTCATTGGTATATCGGATCCTCTTCTTTCTCTATTAGAATTTCAGTGTATCCTCACTCCTTTTTCTCACTTCTGCAACTTCATTTTTTATTTCCTTACATTTTAAAATCGGTCTTTTTCTTTCCCGAGTCTTTTGTCCTTTACGTTTCCATCAAGGGAAAAGTTGCCCTTTTTGGCTTCCTGGTGATGACAGAAATAGCCCCAGTCGTAAATTTATTATCATTTTTTTCAACAACAAACTGACATGTTAAATTTTACTTGTTATTTAAATTAAATAATTTCTGATATATTTTTTACAAAAAAGATTGCTCGTGTGGGGGGATGTTATGGTGTATGGAATATATATATATATATATATATATATATATATATATATATATATATATACATATAAATGTGTGTATATATATATATATATATATATATATATATATACACACACACACATATATATATATATATATATATATATATATATATAAATGTGTGTATATATATATATATACACACACACACATATATATATATATATATATATATATATATATATATATATATATATATATATATATGTATATGTATATATACATATGAATGTGTGTATATATACACACACACACACACACACACACACACATATATATATATATATATATATATATATATATATATATATATATATATATATATTATAATAGTGATCTCCTCTTACGCCTATTAACACAAAGTGCATCGGAGAAATATATTGATTTAAAAGACCAAGATATGGACGACTAGCGAAATATATATATATATATATATATATATATATATATATATATATATATATATATATATATATATATATATATATATATATATATATATATATATATATATATATATATATATATATATACGGTTAAACATATTTAGAAATCCTGTACAAAATAATTCAATCATGATATGATACTTTTATTTTTGGTGGATAAACTACTTAATTTTATCTGTGGTCTTCTTTTTTTTTCTTCGATAGTTCAAATGTTAGTTTTTTTGTTTTTATATTCTCTCTAGTAATGTATGTTAATGTTACCATTCAATAGACAAGCCATTTAATCAACGCAATACGAGCCTTCAGGGATAAATATCCTAATTCAGTTTTTCAAATTATTTCTGTTTTTATTCATACGTCCCCTTACCTATACTTATCATTATTTTCATCCCGGCTTTGTTGTATAGAAACCCTCCCAGACTCCACCTTTTTCTCTGTTTACTCATCTCTCCCAATTCTTTCACATTCATCGGGGTTTATCAGTCCTC
>NC_090731.1:24238261-24255761 GCF_036898095.1 Palaemon carinicauda | reverse complement strand
CCAGGAGAGTCGACTGGAGAAAGGCCAGAACTTTTTTGAGAGACTTCCTAGGCTGAATCTCAAGACTTTTGGCGGTACAAAAAGATATAAAACGAAAGTAAATGACAAAGAGGTTATCCTGAAAAGTGACAACAGATTATTTGCACATATGATACTTGTTGCTTCGTCTAGAAAACTTAGCATGAAGGAAGTTCTAAAACATCCACTTGGTCCTGTGCCCTGGTCATTAGCCAACACAGATGGTTCACCAAGGAAGAGGAACAAAGCAGCTCTAGCGAGAAAACTAGAGGCCAAAGCATCGCCTGCTGAAGAGATGGAATATCCTTCTGCTTGTATCATTGATGGGATGAGTATTGTTCAAAATATGAAAGGTGACAAGCTTACTTTTGAAGAGCTGGCGGAACATGCTTATTTCTGTCATTCGGACTAGTGCTAGCAGTGAACGCATTGATGTTGTTTTTTTATGTTTATCGGCAGCTATCTATCAAAGGAGCAGAGAGGGCCATACGAGGTTCAGAAAGTGGGATATGTTTCACTAACATTATTCCTGGTCACAAGATCCTTCAATGGAGACGTCTCCTGTCCTGCAATGCTAGTAAGACGAAACTGATCAGCTTCCTCGTCAGCCAATGGAAGAAGTCCAGCATGCGAGAAAAACTGGGTGGAAAAACTATGTATGTCACATGTGATAACCTTTGCTTCAGACTCACACGTAATGATGTTATTGAAGAAGACAGCCTGAAAACGTCCCAGGAGGAAGCGGACACCAGAGTCATCTTTCACGCGAAGCATGCAGCTCCTCATGTATCGTCCATCATCATGATAGCTGAAGATACAGGCATCATTCTTCTCTGCCTTGCCTTCCACAAAGAAATTGACTGCAGTGTGTATGTGAAATGTGGTACAGCTACTCGAACCAGATATATCAGCATCTCCAAAGTGTCAGCTGCCCTGGGCCATGATGTGTGTGCTTCTCTTCTCGGACTACATTCATTTACAGGATGTGACACAGTCAGCGCTTTTAGTGGTCGAGGAAAGCTAGCTGCACTGAAACTGCTTATGACACATGATCACTTCCGAGATGTCTTCATCAAACTTGGGGAAGAGTGGCAGCTCAAAGATGAAATTTTCCAGATCTTGGAAGAATTTACATGCCGACTCTACGTTATTCGCTCAGAAATCTGTGATGTTAATGAGATGCGCTATGAACTGTTCAGGGTGAAGGACGGAAATGTAGAGTCTGCACAGCTGCCCCCCTGTAAGGACTGTCTCTATCTACATGCTGCGAGGGCCAACTATCAGGCTGCCATCTGGTATCGTGCACTAAAGGCAGATCCAAAAGTGCCAAGCCCACTGGAGTGCAAAGGCTGGTCGTTGGGTGACGATGGAGAACTGCTGATAAATTGGATGACAGGAGCACCAGCTCCGAATGTAGTCCTGGAGTTCCTCTCCTGCAAATGCAGGAAGTCATGCAAGCTGCCATCCTGCCAATGTATTGTGAATGGACTGCCCTGTACTCAGGCCTGTATCCTGCAGGATTGCGAAAACATGAAGGATGACGATGTTGGTGATATGCAAGAAGGTGGATCAGACAGTGACAGCGACATTGAAACCCATAAAACATTTAAGGTTTCCTTTTATGTATAATACAATATAGTCATACACTGCTTGGTATGAACTGATTTTGCATAAATAGGCTTATACAGGTATCTGGAAAATTCAATTAATGTTGATTATGTATGATGTTTCCACTTTACTTTAATTTTCATATAATGCATTATTGCTGTCATTTTTTTTTTATCAAATACTGTAATGGACAATCTAAAAAGGTTCCAATACATATGTAACAACTTATAAGATGCAATTTAAACATAAAACTTTCAGGTTTGTGGATCTGAATAAATTCCCATGAATATTTTGTTGCACAAGAATAAAGTTGACGTTTTTATGTTTAGACCCCACCCACAAATCAACGGCTCTATTGACCTTAAGCTGTGAGTCACACATGTCCATCATGCTGCATTGTGTTGCAGATACATATAGCTATCAGAAAATACCAAAAATGTTTGGTGCCCCCAGATGGTACCGATTGGTCAAAATCAGGGTCCTGGCTCACGGACTAATACAATGCTTGCTGAAAGCAAGAATCAGAATTTCATCTTTGAAAGTTAAAGGGCTGCTTGCTCAGAAACTCACATAAGGATATGAAGAAAAGTGGAACAGCTTTTGTGCTAAAGTAAATCTATAAAAGGAAAAAGAATGTAGATTCGACAGACTGCACTGATAACTGTTAGTCAGCTGCAGCTATCGGGGAAATGTCAAAAACTTTCTTTTTCCTTACAGCCCTTGTACATTACGATCTACCAACTAATCATCTATAATATTAAAGCAGTCAGCTGAGAGAATCGGTCTTAGGTCTGTATAACCGACGGCTGATAACAGAGAGCTCAGTGTCCTGTCGGGTGGGTGGGCTTCCTTGCCACCTCGAACAAGTCACTTCATTAAAGTTTTTTATATCCAAGTCGTTTCACTGAAAACATATTCCTATCAAAGGGTTTGTATTTACGTAAAAACAAACATCAAAGTTTACACGACTTCTTTAAATAATGAATAAACCTGATACTCTACACGATAAAGATTTATTCAAATAATTATGGAAGAAATAATGAAGTAAACTCTAATAAGTAAGGGTCAACCTAAGTTATTGGTAGGTATGGATACAGTAGATGCAATTTTTTTTCTTCATTGAGACATACACTGGAGAAGCAGAAGAAACCAGAAAGAACTACACTTGATATTATTTGATTTGGAAAAAAGTAAATGACCAGGTACTAAGGCAAGAAGTATGGAGATAAATGAGGGAGAAGGCAATTTCTCAAAAATTATGTTAAAGCAGTACAAGATGAGTATATAAAGGTAACCTTACAGATAAGAGCGTGGGAAGTACAGAAAAGTTTAGGGTGAGGAATAGCTCTTAGTCCCTACAATTTTGACGTTGTGGTAGACAAAAACATCAGGCATAAGAGAAGAGATCCCCTAGAGTACACACCCTTTTCTCCTAATTCTATTTGGGCAAACTCAAAAGCTAGAATTATGGAACAAACGCTTGAAGACCAAGGCATTAGATAAGCATGAAAAGACAGAATTTCTATGAATGATAGAAGGAAAACCGGGCACACTGATAGCGGCCTGCAGAAGCTTGTGTGTGAGTGGAACTAACAGTGTGGCTTGTCTTTAACATAGGAATTTGAGTACAAAACCTATTGTTCTTAAGACTTACCTAATACTTTCCCTCACCAAGGTATTGGGGACATAACAAAGTATTATTCTATTCTTAGGAAGCACAAGAGAAATGAGTCTTACTTGCAGCGAGGTGAGGTCAGCTATGCTGAAGCTTGCGGAGCTGTTTTCCCGAGACGGGAAAAGGTGAAAGGAAGAAAGGATCCAATTATTCTTACTCATTCACCACAGATTAACCCGGGTAACCTCAAGCCCTTAACCCTCTGCTACTTGTCCATCACGGAGCCTGAGGTGTATAGACCATTTGTTGTGCGACCACCGCAGGACCAATGGAAAAGGTCTCAATGTTCCTGTGTGTTACGTCTTTACCGGTAATGGGCCGTGAAGGTCAACTGAGGCTTTCACGTGCCCACTTACAGTACGTATTTGCACCACAGAGTAGTTTCTTGAAAGCCAGGGACGTAGCAACGCCACTGACATTACAAGCTCTGGGTCCTAGAATGGAGGAGGGTCTAGATTGAGAGCACACACAATAGCCTTCCGATCCCGGAGGGAAAGGGAATCCTTGTGATCCTCCTCTTGACCTTCCCCATGCGGGTCAACATTGCCGACCCATAGGGGCGAGCTGGTGTCATTCTCTTAAGGTAACACCACAGACTCTGCACTGGGTAAAACCTCAGTTGAAACGGTCTTCGGTTACCGAACGAAGACTCTCTACCCGGAATGGGCTGCACCTAGGGTACCGCACACTCGGATTTTGAGTCTTAGCAATCAACTCAGGGACGCCGCTGAGTATTACTTCTTCCCGTCTCCAAGACATCAGAAGATGAATCATACAACTCACTAACTCTCTTAGTCAAAGCCCAAGTGAGTAGAAAGACTGTCTTCCATGTAAGAAAGCAATCTGTTGCCAATCATAAAGGTTTGTAGAGAGGGGATTTCAAGGACTGAAGGACCCGAACCACATTCCCAGGAGGAGGTTGAGATCCGACAGGGGAAAAGTTACCTCAAACTTTGTATGAGTAAAGGCATCCAAGGGAGAGAACCCCCTTCCACGGAATCAGTCACAAAGGACCGAATACTTCGCCTGGGAGACTGACACTGAAATGAGCCTGAGGCGTCTAGACAACCTTTCCGCAACTCGTTGCGAAAGGTATCTCAGAGAGAGGTGTAGGACCGTTTTTGGGCGTGAAGTCAAAGCTAAGCTACGGCTTTCGGAACTGTTGGCATGTGGCTGCTTGGACAATCGTGTCGTGAAGGAAGGTCGCTCGGAACACAGTCGGTGGCTGCTTGGAAGATTGTGTCGTGGAGGAAGGTCCCTCGGAACACCATCGGGAGCTGCAGAAGGTCCGGTAACCATTCTGCGTGATGCCATAGCGAAGCTATTGGAGTCATTGATAAGATCTTGCTTATCCTGACTTGGCTGAGGACTTTCTCACCAGACCGAATGGGGGAAAAAGCGTACACCCCTAAGCTGTCCCACCGATCTTGGAATACATCTTGTTCGAGGGCCTGGTGTTCCTGGACTGAGGAACGATCGAGCGGGAGTCTGAAGTTCAGGGCCATTGCGAATAAGACCACAGTCGGGGGACCTCACAAAGTTAAGACTTTGTTGGTTACAAGATGGTTCAAAGACACTAGGAGCCCACTATCTGAGTGGTCCTGTTCAGATTATCTGCAAGCACATTCCTGTACCAGGAATGACTCAAACGGATGATGGCACCTAGCTGTCCTCTGTCCATTTGAGGCTTCCTACTACTAGATGGTTCTCTAAGAGCGATGAATGCTCGTATCCTTCTGAATCAGGGCAACGGACGAAGATGGAATAGTGCGGCATATGCCCCCCACCTCCTCTTTTGATGCATCAAAGAGAGCATCAGATCCAGAGGGGAGACGAGAAGATTGGCCTCTTTGCAGACGCTTTTGTCTGCTAAACACCAACCGCGGTTTGTCCAGCAGGGGGGGGAGGAGATTGCATAGCAATAAACACATCTCGAGGTCATGTTGAGACGTGTAACTATTTGCACGTTCTTGCAATGAAGGAGAGGAGCCTGTTCTCCCTCCAACTGCCACCAATCTAGGGGGCGTTGGCCGAATAAGACCAATACCAAACGGTAAACCAGTGAGTGAGTACAGCTTATGTTATAAGAGCAAATCTCCATAGAGATCGCCTTACGGACAGGAGACCGGTCGGTAATCACCAAACACATCCCACAACCCCAAGAAGAGATTGAGACGTATCTTCAAACTATTGTTGGATGGCTAATAAGCATAAGTCGACAGTAGCCCGACTTAAATTTGTGTCCAGAACTCAGTTGGAGAACGTTGAAAACGTGTGTAATGGTGATTCCTCCTTTTTAGGACGAAAACGTTTGTACTTCTCCGTCTCCAATCGGTAAACTAACATAAGTACTGAATGTTCCTTACAAGAGAACAGATATGCTTATGAGAAGTTTCCGGTCAAAGTCGTTGTAAGAGACTAAGACTTCTAATCGGGAGAAAGAAAAAAGTGCCTATAAGAAGCCAGAACGTAAATGCCGTATGTCTGGTTACAAGAAAGGAGCTAAGTAATGTACTGAAGAACCTGGTTTCAGTAAGGGATATAGCTATACTGTACAACTTAATAGAACGGAGTTCTCGTTGCAAGATGTGTATAGCTCTTATTGGCAGAAAGATCGCTTGCACGCATATATACTTGCACATCTGCATTAGTACATGTGTATTCTCTGCCTCCAGGAAACGTTTGCAACGGATCCGGTTGCGGGAATAGTGTATGTGCGACGAATCGCAACATTATTGCCCAAGGAATTTTTTATCGTTGACTAGCTGTAGCAAATTTTTGAATGAGAGCGCATACATTCTCAAACAAAATATACAGTTATAGAAGCGATCATTTCTCCTTTGGTTTGCCCCTCCTCTTCAGGTGAGAGGCTAGCCAGCGTTCATACACAGACAAGGATGTGTGGTTCCCTGTGGACGGGGTTTGAAACGTTTGTAAACATAATGAAAAGCTGCCCATGCTGTTGCTATCGTAAGCTATCACTGCTCCTTTGGGACTATTGCTTGAGACAATAACCCTGTAAGGATAAAATAAAAAGTTTCAGAAGTCTATCGTGTAAAACGCTAAGTAGTTGTACCCGAGGTACAATGATGGGATGCGGCTGACTCAATCAAACGGTAGAACCCGAGTTTATGACAGTACCCTCACAGTTTTGTTTTGGATAGAGCGCATGCTCCGGGAAGGCTTACGGCCTTTATGAAGTTTTAACAACACCCGTTGAAGTTATGCAAAACTTCTCAGGAACAAGTGTCTCCCGAAAAGGGTGAAGTCTCGTATGTGGGGGTTTGCTTCAACAAGACCAGACATAGATTGCCCTTGACCGCTTAGTCGAAGGAGTTGCCATCGAACACTCTCGCTAGCAAGAAAACTACCGCCAGACAAGGCATGCCAGGGGAAATAAACTGGATTGTAAAAAATGTTTCATTCCCCGCTAGTTTCCATACCGGCAGTGGAGGGTTTCTCGATGACGAGAAAGAATCAGAAGCTAACCCAACCACCCGAAGTGGGAGGGTGGAGGGAAGATGACGGTTGTTCGTTAGAAAACGAAAGGATCGGTGCTGGCGAGACCAGGCTAGCTGACACAGTAATCAGCTGGGAATGTATTGTGATGTAACAAGTCACGCTACACTGGAAGACACACCCCGTAGTGGGGGGCGGGAGACCGACCATAGAGTTTTCAGAAAAAGCTCTGGATCGCTGGAACCGGGAGATTCGGCGTGACGAGAACCTAGGGGTTCTGAATTTATTTCGTGAATGCCTTTCTCCCGACCCTAAAGGATCGTGAATCTATTTTGTGTGACCCTAAGGGATCGTTGTGACGAGAAAACCCAGGAACTCTGTCGCTGATTTTCTGATGGGATCTTCAGGAATTGTGTCATGTGAACCCACAGGGGTTCACAAGACCAGAAGCATGATCAGAACCCAAAGAAACTATGCCATATTACCTGTATGGAGATGGGAACCACTAGGTAGCAGGCATCCCTCAGGGTTTAGGAACCTCGGCAGGTTTCTGAACCTTCTTGCCTGTGGGAGGCTTCCCGGCAGGCAAGAGTGGTACAGGCCTACCCTTAGGGATAGGGTCTGGGCATTGTTGCATGGGCGACTGCTGTATCTGAGGCAATGGAGGCCTATGAGATTGGAGAGACTGATGGGTGTCTCTCCTTGCAGGAGAGTTACCCTCTGCAGCCAAAGAAAGGAGATGGTACTTCGTCCGAGGATGAGGTTACCGCCGAAGCGAGTTTGGTTCCGCGAGGATGGCAAACCGTGAGAACTCTCTCTTGACTGAGATGTAAGAACGTCAAGCACTGGCGCTTGGAAAGCGTCGCATGACGCAGCGTGAGAAAGAGCTGGGTCCAGAGCAACAGAGGGTCGTGAACCCCGATCGCGCGCTCTGTCAGAACTCGCGTGGGGAGGAACCTCGTTGCTAACTCCTGTTGGATGGAAAACAGGACGTGGGCTGCGTGAGCCTGAGGGTTCAACATAGCGTAGATCGCGTGAGCCAAGTGAGGAAAAGAAATAAGGAAATAAACAATATGAGAAGTAGTGAACATATTTTAAAAACAGTAACAACATTAAAACAGATATTTCATATATAAACTATAAAAAGAGACAAATGAGCGTGTTCAACATAACTACATTTGCTGCAAGTTTGAACTTTTACCGATTCAACTACTCAATTGGGAAAATCATTCCACAATTTGGTGACATCACTTTACCCTATTGTCCCTTATCAAACCACAATAAAACAACAAATTTGGAAGTCATTTGTATTTTTCCTAGTATACAAACCTGAAGCTATCTATTCATTTTGGGTCGATGGCAAACTCCCGTCAAAGATTTATGACACCTGTACTTTCATTTCTCTCTTCTTTAATCACAATAAAAAAGTAAGAACTTAACCTAATCAAAATACAATATACAAAAAGAGAATGTTCAGAAACTTTTTAAGAAGCAAAATGATTGAAAACCAGTTTATCCTGCAAATACCAAGTTTTGGAATTGAAAAAAAAACTCTCATTTCTATTGCATATCATTTTGATGTCATCAAAATGGCCACTTACCACAAATGATTTAATGGAAATTTCTTATTTATGGTCCAATTTCAATTATTTAAATCACTGTAAAGGGAATTTCATATACTGTACATAGAAAATGGTCTAAACATTTTTCTTTTATCTAATGAAGTTTTTGAAATAAAAAGCTTTAAAAGTATTTGTTCATGATTTTTCAAGTTTAAACAATATACATTACTGTACATCATGATATCACTTTTAAAAAACAAACAAAATAAGTATTCCTCTTATAATAAAGCTTCATTTTTATGTGCCCGAATTGAGCTGTGAATGAAGGGAATTCTGATAGAAGGAAAATGGAATATTTGGATGATGCAAGTATACCCACATCAGAAAAGAAAAAGGGGCTTACATTTGGTCTAAATGTTAATCTATATTTACTATGTCAGTCTCAAAGAAAAGAAACCTTGGTTGAAAATTCGAACTATGCTGAAAAACTTGTTGACAGTTTAAAGATTCGGAGTGACTGTGATAGTGAAAATTCTATGCATGTTTCTCAATATCCGAAGGATAAATCTGTCGAGGCCTTACTGAAGAGCAATGTAAAAGGGCATCTTTCTTGCTCATACTAAACAAAGCATAAATGCTGTGAACTCAGAGAGGACCTAATTACATTGAAAGAATAGTCCAGAAAATGGGAAATGCCTTTCATCTGTGGGAAAGGCTAAGTTATGCACATAGGTTATAGTAACCCGCAAACAGATTACTCATTGCTATCTAATGAAATAGAAAGGGTAGACCAAGAGGAAGATATCAACATTATTATTATGTAGCAAGGATTTGAAGTTTAACCAAACAGAGCATAAAAGTTGAAAAGAGAGCATAGAAACTGAGAAAACACAAGGAAAAACACCGAGTTGTTGAGCTACAGAAAAAGGAACACTCGAAACAGGATAGGAGAGATACCTTATTAACGGCTCTCCTTTCATTCTCGTTTTTCGTTTTCTTGCCACTTTGACCCCTCGAAGTGTTAATTCTATTCGGGGTGTAGATTGCTATGTGGCGTGTCAAGAATACGTCCTCTGATATTATGCGATATCCCATGTTAAGTTTATTTAGGGATATTCGCTCCAGGAGTTAGAATTCTGGATACCTTAAGGTAAATTCTCTGGGAATATCATCGTAGTCAAATATACCCTAGGAAGCTACCCTAAAGGAACTTCCATCAGGACAACATGGCCTGAGCCCAAAAAAACTAATAGGTTACATAAAGAGACAATTCAAATACAGAAACAAAGACATTGTACTGGAGCTGTGCACATCGCTAGAAAAACCGCATCTAGAATAAGGAGTTCACCCTTGGCTCCAAGTATTCAGAAGGATGTAGATAGATTTAAAGCAGTACAAGCTAGGGCCACCACACTAATTCCATCAGTAGGACTATTGAGACATAGACGGACAATGGAACATTTGAACTTATCTGATCTACAACCTCGACAACTATAGGGACAGCTAATAGAAACATTCAAAATTCTTGAAGGAATAACAAATGTTATAACATTAATATTACTTATTACTTAATACTTATCATTATCATTTTATTAATACTATAACACTGATTATTATTATTTTCATTACTATTATTACTAATATTATTATCATCATCACCATCACTATTACTAATTTATTATTGTTATCCTTTTATCATTATAATACTTATTATTATCATTTTATTATTACTATAACACTGATTATTATTATTTTCATTACTATTATTATTATCATCACCATCACTATTATTGTATTATATATTACAATTTTATCATGATTTTTTTTTTATCATTATTATACACTATTATAATATTATTATCGTTACTACCATTATTTTATCATCATTAATATTATACACTGTAGCCTAATAACATTATTCTATCATTACTATTATTATCATTGTTATTATTAATATTAGGCTATACACTGTAATAGCATTATTTTATTACTTTTTATTATTATTATTATCATTAATATTATGATATTATCATTAGTATCATACACTCTAGGTACATTATGAATATGATTATATTTCACAGAATATCATGACACATATACAGGTATCTACCTTTTCATTATTAACACAGGGCCAACTCTTTACTTTACATCCTCCACCTCGAACAAACGCTGACAGACCAAGTTTTAGTTGGTGCCTTTGTATAACGAAGGCCAGGGACACATGCCTAGGACACAGTCTAGCCTAAACTTCCTCCACTTAACCTAAAAGATGTGTCCTTACCTAACGGCCTGAGACTCAACTCCTTACTTTACATCCTTCATGTCGCATAAACGCCAACAGACAATGTGTTTTGTTGGAGACTTTGTATAACCAAGGACAGGGACACGTGCCTAGATCACCATCTAGCCTAAACTTCCTCCCCTTATCCTAAAACATGTGTCTTTACAATACGGCCTGAGACCCACCTAGACAGCCGTAATCTTAGCAATGGGGTTGAAAATAGGGGAGTTATGCACTGATACTCATAGATAGTGCAAAAAAAAAAAAAAAAAAAAACACCGCTTGTGAGAAGAAAGGTAACACTATATCATATTTCGTGAATCCTAAAACTAGTTTCATGTTACCTTCTTTCAGACCAAAACTAGAGGAGCACTCAAAAGAGTGCAGACTTCCACCTAAGCAGCTTCTTTCTCAACCTTTTGCTCGACCTTGACCTTTAACCCTAACATGTATTAATTGGCAAGGATTTTCATACACTTAAATATGAACCAAGTTTGAAGTCTGTGACAACGATTTCTAAACTTGAGGCTGATTACGTGAAATGGACATTTTACTTCGCCTTGACTTTCGACCCTGACCTTCCAAAATTTAATCCTTTCCAGCTTTTTACATAACACTTGATCCCTGCAAGTTTCATTACTCTAAGATGAAAATTGTGGCCAGGAAGATGTTCAGAAACAAACACACACAAACAGGGGCAAAAACATAACCTCCTTCCACCTTCGTTGGCGGGGGTAATAAACAACCACTAGCCCATAAACAAAACTGGTTTGCCAAGTAATAAGACATAATAATAACACTTTTTATTAATATAACCTTGTCAATGGGGCCCTGTGACTACCAAGTACCAACTTACCTTTGGATTTTCACTCGATATTTCGTACCCATACCATGGCCACAATTTATATTTTAATGGTATTATTACATAAATATAATCATTATCAAGCACACCGCATTTCTATACTTCATAATTTACCTCAGTCACTGCTAAATTGCGTCCAGAAAATTGTTATCCAAATGTCAGAGAGGTTTATCCATCACTGGGTTTCGAACTGTAAACAAATCTGCGCAAAACAGCAGAAGTGCGTACTGCGCATCACATGTTTCTTATACTGTAAACAAACACAGTGGTGCCAAATCTCAAATATAAACACAGTGGTGCCAAATCTCACATAGTCAGATATGCAAACCGAAAAAGTTAACAACCCAGGTTCAAATTATTATTATTATTATTATTATTATTATTATTATTATTATTATTATTATTATTATTATTATTATTATTATTATTATCATTGTGGTATTTGTTTACAAGAGCGTGCTCTCCATTTATTCTAAAATTGTGCAATCCTGCAAGCTCTCCTCTTCTTGTACAGTAATTAGGGTTTTTAGATTAGGGAAAGCAAAAAAACGGCAAGATATGTTGAGCAAGGGAGGAGGGGTTATAAAAACACTAGCTTGGTTTCCTCACTAAACGACCTGGAACTAACATCATCAACATAGTCAACGTAACAGAAGTTCGTGATGCCAACGTACATAAACAGATTATTGCAGATAGGGTTGTCCAACCCTTTTCTCCCTAGTAGAGACATATTGCAGAGAGGGTTGTCCAACCCTTTACTCCGTAGTAGAGACATATTACAGATAGGGTTGTCCAACCCTTTACTCCCTAGTAGAGACATATTGCAGATAGGGTTGTCCAACCCTTTACTCCCTAGGGTCCCAGCTGAGTATTTTAGTAGTAGAAAAGGCTATGGAAAAATGCAGAAGATGATGTGCCCAAGGTCTTGCAGTGAGGGGATGAGATGAATTTTGATGAGTTTTTTCAGAGGTTACATTACCAGTGTGGCTGCAGTTTGCATGACGTTTTGTGAGTTAACGTCTGCTTGTAGGTTACCCCTCAGTTGCGCTGTCTCCCTTCATTCTAGCAGGTAGTGCAGGAAGGCCTGTCATGGTGTCTCTTCACAGTGTTCACATGGTCTTACGCTGTTTTATACACTCTCCCAGTATGCTTTGTATACCAGCCTGGGTATGTGAATACTTATAACCAGTCCTCTTGGTGTGTGTCTGTCAATGTGGGGGTGGGAGGTCTCCCTACATTCTAGCAGGTAGTGCAGGAGGGCCTGTCGTGGTGTCTCTTCACAGTGTTCACATGGTCTTACACTGTTTTCTAAACTCTCCCAGCATGCTTTGTATCCCAGCCTGGGTCTGTGAATACTTACAACCAGTCCTCTTGGTGTGTGTCTGTCAATGTGGGTGAAGGGGGCACCATATCTGTGGCCCACTTGTACCATTTGGTAGAAGGAGAACTATTTTCTATTGACTTGTGTAGGTCTTTGGTCATATTTCCTTTGAGCTATGGCTTTATTTTATTTTTTATTTGTTGAAGTGCAGGCTGTATGTGCACCTGCACCCTGTCTCATCTGCTTCCTCATTCCCTGGTATTCCAATATGGCTGGGACTCCAGTTGAGGGTTGAAGGTCTGCTTCTTTCATTGTTTTGATATAGTAGTGACTTGATATCAGCTAGTAGCCTAGCGCCTTGTTTTCTTTATTCTTTGCTTGTTGCAAGGCTTTCCTTGAGGATCTTGAGTCAGTATGAATGACTACAGGTCCTTCTTCGTTTTCAATAGAGTATTTTTGTGCTTGCTGTATTGAAACAAGCTCTGTCTGCATGGCGGAGGCATTGTTGGATGTTCTCAAGCAAGCCGCAAAGTTCTTGGAGTATACTGCAGCTCCTGTTGTCTGAATTCTAGGTTCCACAGTGCTATCTGTGTATTAGGTCTATAATTTCTGTGCTCACGATTGCCTCCTGGGCTGCAGTTCTTAGTTCCTTCATTGTGCAGTCTTCTTTTGCTTTTGGAAGTTTTGTATATCTAAAAGACGCTACTTCCTTTTTTTCCAAGGTGGAATGTGCTGTGTACCCTCAGTTGCTGAATAATTCAGCTATTCACAGACTCTTTAGGTTATCACTGTGATCCTCGCCATATGAGTTTGGGGTCTGGACCTGAGTCTTGGGCGCTGATCATATAGGCCTATACATATGGCCAGTCTCTGAGTCATTGTACTGCCTCTTGCCTCCGCTATTCACGAGTTACCTTTAAGTCAATAATATACTTGTACTTTACCAATACTCAAATTAAATGTACTATAAGCCTTAAAAGATATTTTTAATAATATCATTTAGTATTTAAGGAAGATATACGAGTAAAGTATAAATTATATCGCCATAGTTGTGTTAAGAACATAGTTACCCAATATAATTACGTTTAGTGAAAGAAAACGATTTGTTTTGTTTTGAAAGAAAACGTTTTGAGGGTAACTATTCTATTTTAATAATCTGCAAAATTGATTTTAAAATCTATTTCTTTTAAAGGTCATTTAATAAATTTATCGATCTAATAGCGAATATGAATAGGATCTAAATTAACTGCTATATTAATATGTGATATTAATTAAGTATGATTTACTGAATAATAAAGAAATATGTCACCAGTGTACTGTTTATGACATTATCACTGTTATGTGCACTTTGATCTTTAAACCTTTAGATAACGTAGCTGTAAATGATTTGATAAAAATATATAGGATTAAACTATATATGAACCATAAATAAGCTGTTCCTTAACTGCCAGAGGCTCTAGTTTGGTTATAGATTCCTTATGTAGTAAAATATTGAAGCATTTGAAATATCAACATTTAGGCATAAGCGTAGTTTATTATTATTATTATTATTATTATTATTATTATTATTATTATTATTATTATTATTATTATTATTATTAGCTAAGCTACAACCCTAGCTGGAAAAGCAGGATGCCACAAGCCCAATTGCTCCAACAGGGAAAAATAGTCCAGTGAGGAAAGGAAGCAAGGAAATAAATAAACTACAAAAGAAGCATTGAACAACTTATCTAAAATATTTTAAGAACAGTAACAAAATTAAAGTAGATCTTTCATATATAAACTGTAAAAACTTCAAACAAAAGAGAAAAAGACACGTATGTGTATATGTGTGCGTTCGTTTATATGTTTATAAAGGCAAAACTTAATTTCATTGGTGTCATGCTATTCTGAAAATATCCTGAGACAGGAATAGTCTTCTGCTGACGTAGAATAATTGTGCCACCAAGGACTTTACTGCTTGAAATGCATTTTTTTCTCTCTCTCTCTCTCTCTCTCTCTCTCTCTCTCTCTCTCTCTCTCTCTCTCTCTGCACTATCTTGCAACTTTTAGATGCTGTGTACAGCAAAATAAGCGACTAGTTTCAGCAGTATAAATCTGCCTACGTCTACATTTCTTTATCACATTTGTTGTGTTATCTCAAGCTGCTGAGCTCATTGCATATTACAGCCACTTCTATTATACCATGATAATTCTTGAATCTGACTCAAACTGTTGATTTAACAATTACATGCATATAGAAACACACGGACAGACAGCCATTCGGACACATATACACACACAAATACACAACAAAAGTCTTGCGTTCACTTTCATATTTTTTTACCAGGATATTTTCATCCCATTCACCCGTAGATGAAATTCGAGGTCACGGTATAAATACTATATATTATCTGAGTTGAGTCTGGCAATGAAGACGCACTGTGTGGCTCTGTGAGCCAATCTGTCTCTGTTGCTATTCGCCTGATATGGCATTTTTCCAAAAGCGCATTTGCTTACGATGTTTGGGAATGTTATGTTTCTGCTTATGTTTTTTTTTTTTTTTAGCTCAAAGTCACTTTTAGAAAACACGTTTGAGTCTTCTTCTTCTTCTTCTGAGACGTAAGTGAATTTTGTTGCTTGGGAGCAAAACGTATATACAGTTTTAGCTTGAAGAAAAACATGGAAAAACAAAAGAAGGACGAAATAACAGGTACAAATTTCTTGATGCCTTGAAGAAACTTGACTTATATACATATATACATACACACACACACACACACACACACACACACACACACACACACATATATATATATATATATATATATATATATATATATATATATATATATATATATATATATATATACAGATATATGTATACATATATACATGCATATATATACATATATATATATATATATATATATATATATATATATATATATATATATATGTATATACATATATATATATATATATATATATATATATATATATATATATATATATATATATATATATATATATATATAGCCGTTTCTAATCCCCTGCAGGACAAAGGCCCCAGACATGTCTTGATTCATGTTTGGGGCTTGTCCAGATTTTCACCATGACGCTGGCCAATGTGGATTGGTGATGGTGGGAGACTTTAGTTCGATCATTCTCAGCAGACCAACCTAATGTATATATGCATACGTCTATAATACACTTATGCATACACTCATGTATATGCATGTTTATATATACTGTATATATACGGTATAATTTGCACGTTTGTGTATGTATGTATGTATGTATAGATATACACACGTACATATATATCAATGTAGACACATACATCGAAGCTATCATAAAGATGTCTTTAATAGTCTCGTGTTGCAACGCAATATGTAAGAAACACAGGAGTGTCATTGAACCAAGGTAATATAACTTATTCTTACCTCGAGGGTCCCTAAGAATAGGAAAAGATCTTGTTATAACTTTAGATATACATTATATCCTTGGGATATGATAAGTGGGGAGTAAGGAATTAATTATAGGCTATAAAGTCAATGGCTATAAGAGCTATTATAGTTTGTTGGGTGAAATTTCTGTTGACAAATTTCTAGTGAGAAATTGAGGAAAGTAAGGTTAGGAAATAAGGAAATTGACATAATTGGAGAAGATGATATATGTGGATGTATATTCATGCGATTTTTATATCGATTCGAAGGTGTGTGTGTGTGTGTGTGTGTGGTTAGAATTAGTTATGACTCCAATCAAGTCTTTTAACTTTACCTTTTGTGGCTATAATTTCTACACATACATACATACAGTATATATATATATATATATATATATATATATATATATATATATATATATATATATATATATATATATCGACTTCATATAATTGTTACGTTTATAAAAATGAGGTTATTTTAGTCTAGCAACTATTTACTGAGAGAGAGAGAGAGAGAGAGAGAGAGAGAGAGAGAGAGAGAGAGAGAGAGAGAGAGAGAGAGAGAGAGAGAGAGAGATGACGACACGTCACTCATACTCCACTAGTTCACTCATTCCATAATAAAGTTAAAATTTTCCTTCAGGCATTAAATTCCTAATATTACGTCAAAAATATTTCCCCAAATTAAAATAAAATTTTTTGAATGCCAATTAATCTCCATATTTACACAAAGTAAATTTTAGTATATTGTAAAATAACATTTCTTACGTTTTAGTGAAACTGGTTTCTCCAACTTTTTAGGTTTCAAAATACATCGTTCTTTTCCAAAATGGTTCCTCGCATAACAGACCGCGTCGTAACTCAAATATTTAGCTCAATCCCTTTGCAAACAGACCATCCTACGACGTAGTATTCCATTATGGAGCGGACGAAAAGATAAGGAATAATTCGTAAAAAAGAGAAACATAAATGGAAAATTGGCTTAAGGTCTTCCTGGCCTTTCGTCTCATAACAGGTGGGTGATGTTGAGGCGAAGGGAATGTTTTGCAATGGAAAATCCCACATTCCAGAGATGATGAGTCTGCTATAAATATCACTGTGTTGATGATCATAAGGTATAGTAAAGGCTAGTATCATTTCAACCATTATATTGTTCTAGTGCACACGACCCGTCAAAAATGAGGGCTGAATATTTAGATAGATGTGCATACATACGTACAAACACAGATTCAACCCCTTCCAACGGCTCCCCCTTTTCTAACTACCACACGGATTTCAACCATT
>NC_090731.1:24227666-24232761 GCF_036898095.1 Palaemon carinicauda | reverse complement strand
TATATAAACTGCCCTTTTTTATTGTTGTTATTTCAGATTTATCAAGGTGCCATCGCTTGATCCCAAACCACTTTTCTCCTTTCCAGCAAGATAAAACCCTTTTGTGAGCGTTAAAAATCGTTTAAGACCAATTCATGTTCAAGATTATACTCTAAAGAAATCGTTTATGTACGTCTATATTCATGAGACGAGGCGAATATGAATTGTTATTTATTCACAAGAAGACAAGTAACACAAAAGAAACAAAGTTTAATTTTAGAATTGCAGATTTAGTACGTATAGTATTATCCTTCTTACTATAAAAAGCGACGGGAATTGTGACCTGTATTAAACCTGTATTATCGAACAGATCATCAAGATAATTTCTCGTGATCCAGACAAGCAGGAAAATCAAATTAGGATATCTGGCTAATTAATTCTGATCTCAGGATCATTAACATATATTAGGAACAAGAAGAGGGAATAATAAATGTCTTAGTGGAACTCCATGAGTTAGGAGGGACTGAGTTCTCTGTGTTCTTATCATACTAAAATCTTTCCATTTTAGGGAACTGCAGGGAGTAATAGAGCTGATTTTTGTTGTCGATAAAGAGAGAGAGAGAGAGAGAGAGAGAGAGAGAGAGAGAGAGAGAGAGATGAGTTCTCTAAGGTATATTCAATAGTTTTCATATTTACTTTAACGGAAAGTATTTAGAGAATTAGGTCAGTCTATATAAACCTATGAGAGAGAGAGAGAGAGAGAGAGAGAGAGAGAGAGAGAGAGAGAGAGGAGTTATATAAGGTATATTTAATTCTTTTCATTATATATACTTTAATGGAAAGTATTTGAGGAATTAAATAAATCTATATAAACCTATGAGAGAGAGAGAGAGAGAGAGAGAGAGAGAGAGAGAGAGAGAGAATTTTTTTAAGGTATATCCAGTTGTTTTCATATCATATACTTTAATGGAAGGTTTTTGGAGAATTAGGATAATATATGTTAAGCTGAGAGAGAGAGAGAGAGAGAGAGAGAGATAAAGTTTTCTAATATATATTAAATTCTATTCAAAATATCTTTACAGAACCTATTAGGAACATTAGGCTCAATCTCCATAAAGCTATGAAACTATATATATTCTATAACCAATTCTCTATTAATTGAATAATCGATTATAAAAAGTTATGTACCCTTAAATTTCAGGAGTGTTTTTCACTTTTAATATATTTATTAACCCACTGTTATACATCGTAGTTGCATACCAACAAAGGTAAGATCAATCAAGAACTTTCCCTTGATACATCAAAACATCGGGATTCAACCCACATTGTACAGTCAAAAAAGGGTTTTCTTTTATGTTCAGTATTTATAGACCATTCACCAGCCTCACCATAACATATTTCACTTTGATCATGTTTGTGTTAATGATGTGCACGCACATACATACATACACGCAGTCCCTCAAGCCCCAAAAGAGTTTCACATACACACATACACATGCATATATATATATGTATATATATATATATATATATATTTGTGCGTGTGTGTGTATTTTTATATATATATATATATATATACATATATATATCATATACATGCATATATATATATATATATATAAATACACACACACGCACATGTATATATATATATATATATATTATATATACATACATACATAATGAATGGTTAATGGAAGAAAAAAATACCGCGTAGGAAATAATACATTTACGTAACTAGGAAAACTTTATGAAACGCTATATATATATATATATATATACGTAGTGTATACACACATACATACACATATATATATATATATATAAAGCCTTTCATAAATTTTCCATAGTTATGTAAATGTATTATTTCCTACGCGGTATTTTTGTCTTCCATTAACCTTTCATTAGAAACCAGCTTTAAACAGATAATAGAACACTGAATTCTATAGCTAAAAAAGGACCGTAAAATCAAGTTCTGTCTGTTAATGCTCACCCCCAACCAACCCACCCTATACCCGTCTCTAAGCCTCTCATTCCCATACACCCCTGACCCCCTTTTTACTACTCACCCTAATCGGGAACCATTAAAAGATTCGCCAATCTCTTTATCTCATCTGAGACAGCATCAACAATTGTCATCCTTATATAGCCCCCTGATAAGAGTTATTCTGTAGGAGTATCATTTTCATGTAGTTTTAGAACTGGTGTATCTTTAGGAGCTTTTTATATTTTAGTTTCTGGTTTTCATTGTTCAAGTTAAGGTTGGGTCCACCGTGTGTGTACGTGCGTGTGTTTATGTGCGTTTATTTTTCTGTTCGCGGATACAATGCTGCTGCCTCTTGCGATAGGGCGATAAGGCTGCTTTGGAAAAAAAAGGAGTTTATTGTTGGATGTTATGGCGGTAGGAATTCTTCGTTGTCTCATGAATACCGATTCTAAGTAGCTTTTCAAGATTATGGAAATTATAAAGTGGATTTTGAATGGAAAGCCTTTTTGATGTTTAAATCCTGGTTACGTTTATTGTGTAAAACGAGGCATCTCTCTCTCTCTCTCTCTCTCTCTCTCTCTCTCTCTCTCTCTTGATGTTAAAGTCTTCCCCTTGTTTACGTTTATTTTGTAAATCTCTCTCTCTCTCTCTCTCTCTCTCTCTCTCTCTCCCCCTTTATATTTATACTATTTAAAAGGCAGGTATACATCTAAACCTTCATTGAATATCCCTTCTCGTCAAAAGGTAAATATTTGAAGTAATTTAATGAACAAGTGACTTCCATCGGAATTCTATTACAATCCGTTCCAACGAAAAAAAAAAAGGTTCCTCGTTGGACCTAATTATTCCTAATCATCTCTAATTATCTGGACTGATCATGCGATAAACCCAAAGAGAAAGATACAAAAATCTCGGATTTTTCTTGCCCCGTATAACAATTGGACTGTAGCTAATAAGGGTGCGGGTTTGATGTCCTTTTATGTTTAGGGGTCAACTAATGCTCATGAGTAATGATTTTTACTCGCGAATAAAAGTTAAATACTTGTATTTAATGTTTGTTAAAAGGTAATTTGGATTATTTTATATTCAGGCAGTTAAAAGTTCTCTTGAATTCTGTGTAAAATAGATAAGTTTATTCATGGCATTCATTTGGGATTTAGATGATACCTAAATATTAGCAAATTTCCATAATACTTCTCGTTACTTAAATTTCTGTTGGTTAAGATTTTCTTCATTAGCATTTCCACTTTTGATTTTCACATATAAAGCTCAGTAATTATGGGCTAATTGAATGTAAAGATGAATTCCTTATTGTAAAACCTTTTGCACAATATCTGAAGTTGTTGTGAATGTAGGACATTTTCGTATTGGCAGAAATCCTCTTCATTAAGAAAGAAAATAATTTTCTTTTGATTTTCCAATGGTATTTTCAATTTCTTAATTGGTAGTAAAAGGTTATTCACCTTGGTGAGTACAATAGGAAAATCTCCCTACATAGGTTTTAAAACTTTCATTATGTCATTCACACCACATTTGTCTTGAGATTTCAAAGGGTTTGTTGTTTTGCTGACTGACCTTTTTTCTATATATATATATATATATATATATAAATATATATATATATATATATACACACACATATATATATATATATATATGTATATATATATATGTGTGTGTGTGTGTATGTATATATATAAATATATATATATATATATATATATTTATATATACATATATAAACATATATGCATATACACATACATACATATGTATATATATATATATATATATATACATATATGCATACATACATATATATATATATATATATATATTTAAGTTGTTTATTCGTAATATACTTCATTGCACTTATTAAAAATTACAATGCACCGAGAGAACATCTCCTCCTCATGAAATTGCATAAATCAATAACCATCCCATGAAACTTTTAATAATAAAATTCTTACCGTATTTCATAAATAGTTCAAGAACTTTTGACAATACGAGAACTTCTTCGTCAGCTTCTAATTTCTTATTCGCGTTGAATGTGTTCCAGAAACACTCTCTGGAAAACTTTCTAGCTTCGCATTTTAAGAATGTAACTTGTAAGCAAGTTGTGCACCTTCCTCTCGCCCAGCCTTTCATCCCTGGATGCGCTTCCAGCATTAACTTGGGTACAGACACTTTCTCTCTCTCTCTCTCTCTCTCTCTCTCTCTCTCTCTCTCTCTCTCTCTTTATCAATGGCGTGCAAAAAAAAAATATTGATTCCCCCTTACCTAATTTCCGCCATTTCATATCTTATTTTATCCTGATTCCGTGAAGAGTTTATAATAATTTTTTGATCTTTATGAATGGATTAATTTTTTCTTTTATTTATTTTTTTTTTCTAAATAAAACAGGGGAAATAATATAAATACTTTCTATAGCATTTCCTTGAACAGGAAAATCATCTAATGAAGTATCCCAAACTTTTATGCAAATGAGAAGCTGTTTAACTTGGCCATGTTAAATCTATTTCTAAGAAGAATGTTTTCTTAGAAATTTAATGATTACAAATGCTACGAAGGACATACGCTTTTCCATTACAAGTCTAGCCTGCCATATTCATTTGGGCAAAAGAGTTATTGATCAATGAGCAACTAAATATGATTTATCTCAAATAGGTACTTTACAGTTGACGATTCAATGATGGACAGTACATAAATCAAACCTCTATGGCAGCAGGAACTTCGTTGTTTTACTTGACAGAGAAATCAGCAGCTGCACGTTAATGACACATTTGATAGTACGGTCCCTTTTATAGTCATACCTTCTGCAAAATTAGTCTTTTTCTTTTATTTACAAATAAGAAAACACTCGAAATTTTTTTCTTACCTTTTATACCTTTGACTCGAATTCTCATAATCTCACATTCCATGAGCGAGGGATTAACACTTGTGTTAGTTAATATTATACGAAAATACAGTTTGTAGAGTGTGCTCCAGATAACATATATATTTTGACAATCTCAACTCTCCCTGTGTTTCGCGTAGGGTGAAGAGTGTATAATCATACCCTAGTGAAAGGTGGGTGCGTGTGTATGTATGTATATATATATATATATATGTTATTGTCTGTATATGTGT
>NC_090731.1:24215166-24220166 GCF_036898095.1 Palaemon carinicauda | reverse complement strand
AAATCGTGTCTGGTCATATTACCAGTTACTGTTGCAAATTTTGTAATGAGAATAGTAATAGGTGAAAACGTTTGGCTGAGTCTCGCGTTGGTTTCTTAACTGCAATTTACAGGTAGTAGGTTAGCCAGGTACTAGCCACCAGTTGTAATACTACCGCTAGAGAGTTATTGGGTCTTTTGACTGGCCAGACATAAGTACATTGTACCTTTCTCTCCGGTTACGGCTCATTTTTCTTTTGCCTACACATAAACCAAATAGTCTAGCCTATTCTTTACATACTAAACAATTCTTCTTCGCTCAAGAGGCTGGTTACGGCAATTTGATTGTTCAGTGGTTACTTTCCTCTTGGTAAGGGTAGAAGAGACTCTTTAGCTATGGTAAGAAGTTCTTCCATTGGAAGGGCACTGCAAAATCAAACCATTGTTCTCTATTCGTGGATAGTGCCATAACCTCTGCATCATGTTCCTCCACTGTCTTGGGCTAACTCTAGCCCAAGATAGTGGAAGAGGGTACACTCGGGCCCACTATTCTATCTTATTTTTCTTTTTTTTTCCAGTTTTCATAGTTTATATATGAGAAATTTATTCTAATGTTAATATTCTTAAATATTTTATTTCAATTGTTAACTACTTCACTTGTAGTTTATTTATTTCCTTATTTCCTTTCCTCACTGAACTATTTTCCCTGTTGGATCCCTTGGGCTAATAAAATCTTGCTTTTCCAACTAGGGCTGTAGCTTAGCTAATAATAATAATAATAATAATAATAATAATAATAATAATAATAATAATAAAATGGTAGCCTTATTTCGTGTCAAGCTCTCTAACGGATCCTTACATTGACTGCCTGATTTACCCCCCCAGGTCCTTTACAACATGGCTATTTGGATGAACGACACGAATGCCTTAGGAGAACGCGTGCCAATGAAGCCGCCGAAAGTGAACGTGTCGTTGACAGGGAGTGTCCCTCTAGAACCCCAGACCTTTCGGCTGGATCTGCACTGCACTGGTAGATCAAGTGCTGAGGTTGACGTCATCCTCAATATCAACGTGACATCACCTAGACCACGTCAGCCCCCAACAGTTCTGTACTTCAAAAGGCGGAAAGTTTGTCTTCGAGGTAAGGACTATTGAGTAGAATGACACTGGAACTACAATTGTTAAATCATCACACTTTTAACTCTTCTGTTAAAAGAATTGAAAATATGTGCATTTATTTTTACTACGAACATTTAAAAGGGAGTATATGTGTGTATGTGTGTGTGTGTGTGTGTGTGTGTGTGTAAGGGAATTGGAGTGTTTGCATAGTTTACTGTTATATGGGATATCAAAGGAGACAAGGAGGGCTTTGACAACCATATCCAAAGTAGTACCATGATGGAATGAAAGCTGTGTGTGTGTTTATATATATATATATATATATGTATATATATATATATATATATATATAGAGAGAGAGAGAGAGAGAGAGAGAGAGAGAGAGAGAGAATATTCACTCAAAACTAATTGTTGTCTGTTGAGAATTTATATGTAACTTTAGACGATGTGTATTTTCCTTTGTATTCATTATTTTGCAAAATAGAGACGGGTTTTTGATATACTGTACATATAATTAAGTTTTCATACATGAAATGCCGTACTGCTAGTTTGAAAAAGACTGGTTTAAATCAAAGTTCTCGCCAAAATATTGAATTTTATCCATATTAAAAAATAATGAATCAAAATTTCGTTCAATTTTGTTCATTTCCTAATGATGTCATATATTTTAAGATTCCTTGAAATAGAGACGAACAATGGTCGTAATTACATATAATAGTCACCCATTATTTATAATTGTCAGAACAGTAATAATTGGTTAGAGGTTTTCAGAAAATTCTTGAAATATGAACACTTTAAAATTCTATTCAATATTACACGGCCATTAATAAATGATTATTACTTATTTTCAATTATCGTCATTGAAGCAACTATTAAAGTAATTTCCTCCCAATTTCATATATGTAATAAACAAATTTAAAATACAAATTGCTTATTATTTGGATGTACTCCTAATATACTCCATATGAAATATAATCTATCTAGTAAGAGATTGTTCAAACCCCATATTCTTCATTTAGCTATAATAATTTATATAGTAACATTACAGCTAAATTCTTAATTATGCAAATGAATAGAGTTATTTACCTTGTTTTAATCAAATAATTATATATCCAAAGAGCATAAACGTTACTTTACAGTACGAAAGATTAAGTAGTTAATCATGAGAGAGAGAGAGAGAGAGAGAGAGAGAGAGAGAGAGAGAGAGAAGCTGTATCAGCTGGACAAATCATTCAATAGAAGCACTATTAAGTTAATTTGTTAAGTATTTCAAGCTTCCTGAAGTTAACATAAAAAGATTTTCATACATTTCAACAACCCATTACGCTAGCAAATAAATCACTATCATGAAGCAAAGAGAGGTGTTTGTTTAACTTGAAAAATATTGTTTTAAAAATCATCGATCCAAGACCATTGTATAAAATTAATTAAAATGCCAAAATAAGAAGAAAATCATAATTGGAAAAAAAGTGCTTATATATATATATATATATATATAGACCTATTTATATATATATATATGTGTGTATATATATATATATATATATACAGTATATATATACATATATATATATATACATATATATATATAAATATATATATATATATATATATATATAAATATATATATATGTATATATATATACAGTATATATGTATATATATATATATATATATATGTGTGTGTGTGCGTGTATATATATATATGTGTGTGTGCGTGTGTGTTACTCTCTTAAATGATACATTTTTCGGGAACAATAACCAGAAAAGCTCTTTATTATCTCCACTGGAATTCTACCATCACCCTCCCCTCTCCCAAACACAGGCTTATCGGCGGAGATGTTTTTCCCTCATTTGGGTCATATAGGAAACCGAGACGACTCTCTCCCTGTCATCTTCTGCCTCTTATCTATTATGGGAGCCATCACCATCGTTGTCACTATCATCATCATAGTCGCAGTCATCCGGAAGAACCAACTCAAACGGGACACCGACCAACAAATCTTAGGGTAAGACCTTCGGGAGAACTTTGAGTCTTTGGATTGATTTCCGATTTTCGGCTTTTCGGGTTGCTACGGCATAGCACCATCTTTAGGCGAATAAAAAGCAATGTGTTATCTACAATGAATGTGCTTACTTTTATTTTTGATGGAGATTATGATAGGGAATAGATATTTTACTTGTTTGAAAAGCACTGTGTTATCTACACTGAAGATGCTTAACTTTAAGTTTGATAGAGATTATGATAGGGAATAGAAGTTCTTTCTGGTGTGAAAAGCACTGTGTCATCTACACTGAATATGCTTAACTTTAAGCTTGATAGAGATTATGATAGGGAATAGAAGTTCTTTCTGGTGTGAAAAATATTGTGTTATCTACACTCAATGTGTTTAACTTTAGATTTGATAGATATTATGATAGGGAATGGATGTTCTTAGTGATGGGAAAAGCAATTTTAACTACACTCAATATGTTCAACTTTGGGATTGATAGAGATTATAATAGGAAATAGATGTTCTTACTTGTTTGAAAAGCATTATGTTATCTACACTGAATGTGTTCAACTTTGGGATTGATAGAGATTATGATAAGAAATAGATGTTCTTACTGGTGTGAAAAGAACTGTGTTATCTACACTGAATGTGTTCAAATTTGGGATTGATAGAGATTATAATAGGAAAGAGATGTTCTTACTGGTGTGAAAAGAACTGTTATCTACATTGATTGTGTTTAACTTAGGTTTGATTGAGAGTATGATAGGAAATAGTCGTTCTTACAGGTGTGAAAAGCACTGTGTTATATACGCTGAATTCGTTTAATTTTAGGTTAGATAGAGATTATGATAGGAAATAGATGTTCTTACTTGTGTGATAAGTATTCTAATGTCAATGCTCTCTGTTTGTTATTTTATATAAATTTCTAAACAGTACAAGTTATATTCATTAGTCCTATTTAATCCACTATTCAATTATATTCTTTTTTATAATTTCATAGTAATTTTCTATGAAGTTGCTTCTTGATTTGATATTACGGTGACTAAGTTATTATAGACATTTTTTTTATTATTATTTAAATCGTACAGGTTACTTTTGTTAATAGTATTTATTAAACAAATCGATTATAATCTTTAGAACGACTGTAGTGTAATTTCCTACGAAGTGGTTTATTGTCTTTATATTACAATGATGAAGATATTGAAGCTATTCCTATCCCTTTATTACACAGTGGGAATGAAGGCGACGTGAAAACAGGAGCAATAGCAACGTCCTCTCTCCTCAGAGCCGTCACGCCCAACAATCACACTTACACCCTTCCTTCGTCTTTCACGATTAACTCCTACGCCTCCGTCAGGAAGATGGCTAGAACCATCTCGCCCATGGGACCCACAATGTTCACGACGCAGGCCCATGTCCTGCAGAGGGACTCCACGGCCCTGTCTTTAAAAGCCTGCAGTATGGACAGCGACAGTAAGAACCTGTATGATTCCGTCAGAGAATCCGCTAGTAGAGACGGCACTCAGACATCGAGTACCCTCAACAAGTCGGAGGTTATTGTGGATCCGTCTGCTGCTGATTTACAAGAGAGATTCAGGCAAATGGAGGTAAAAGGAGGTCTTTGGGTCAAATTTCATGAATTAACTGTAATCTATAGGAATGATTTTAGATATGTTTCTTGTTAATAATATTTTTTTTTTTTTTTAAGTTTCCTTGTGTTATTGTTAATGTTAATAACTCGTAAGTTTATTGCTTGTAATGTGTATTAATCTTCCCAATGTAATCTTATCAAAATGCATGGAAATTTTTCCTAGCAGCTGTAAGGAAAATGAAATCTATAGTTTCCAGTAATTTATTTGTCATTTTAGTACTTTGAACAATTCAGATAAGCCTAATCAGATAACATCTA
>NC_090731.1:24200166-24210166 GCF_036898095.1 Palaemon carinicauda | reverse complement strand
ATATATATAGCTACACTTTTAAAAAAAACGTAATTTTTATCAAAAATTCTTCGTAATAAAAAATGTACGAGTCTCAGTCGTATTTCAGTAATACAGGCGACCGTAATTTTTACTCTACTCTTTTATTATCTTTTATGTGTTGGTGACCGTATTATCACTTCCTAATGTCAATATATCAGTTTTTAAAACGGCAAATGCCTGGTAACATTTATTCCAGGATTTTTACCGGTTATATTTTTTTGGCTTCAAATTTTTAATAGCGTAGGAGAGTAGCCATGCGTACCATTCACTTCCTGGTCATTATGTTTCCATACATTAAGAGGTAAAAATTACAATGAAATTAACCGATAATTTAAATGTGTCAAGGTATTAATTTGTTTACAAGATAAAAGGAAAGTTAATCTATTATACCAATATAAAATTATGTTACTTCTATTGAGAAATTCACAAGACTGAAACCCCTATATGATTAGCTTTCGATTATTATATCATTTATCCAGAACAATATTTTCCTTATAGTTTATCAATATTATCAATAAAGTTCATTCATTATGTTTACGTAGATCAATCCTGCAATGACTGAATATTTCATATAAATATATTTAGTCTAGATATCCCTTGGTAACAAATTTTAGTGTGATATTGTAGTTTGATTAATTGTATTTCACCATTTTTCACATCATTGCTTAATGTATTATTACAGGATATTTAAAAAATTGATTGGACCTTAATTTTTTTCACACTAATTTTTTATGTATTTTTTATTCACGTAGAGTATATGTTAGTTTTGTAATATTTACGAAGCTGGAACTCATTTCTTACATTCTACGTTCTATAAACATGAGCGCATCTACTTCTGCAAGTGGAATAACACATCTTGCACGTAGGTTACCGTATTTTTTAAATTTTTTTTTTTTAATATTAATAATAATGAACAACCTCGATATACTTTTAGTATTAAACAGTTGGTTGTGTTCACGACCTGAAAAATATGAATGAAAATAAGGTGCGTCATGCAAATCACTATCATAGAACGAGAAAGACACGCGTTAAAGCATATGTGTGCTGTGTACACGTCCACGCGATTGTGAACTAAGTATATCATACAACAGTAGTATTTTTATTTTGATATTGAGCACTCTAGTCACGTAGGTTTTTATACACCTTCTTGAAAAGTCTGTGTATCTGGAACGACATAAATGTGATATATAGAATAATGTTAAATAATAAATATACAAATATTATAGTTTGCTGGTTTTCTTAAGGTGTTCCACCCCAGTTCCACCTTAGCACTGAATGGCCTCCCTGCCCTAGCGTTGGAGTATATGTCTCGAACTACAAGAACGAAAATAAATTTAATGAACATAATAATGTTCTATGTAATAATAAGGTATGTATGCTTTATGACCTTCTATTTCTTATTTATTTTTAGTGACATATGTACAATTGAACTAATGGCGCATTCTTGCTTTCCACTTCAATTTCATGAACTACTTTGTGTACATATCACGTATGTTTTACGTTGATATTTGACGGTTAATTACACCCTACTGAAAAAAAACTTTCGCAAATCTTATGAAACTTATCTAAGAATGCCTTAAGAGTTTTTTTTATCTATCATAAAACCTTCCGTATCACAAACACGACGCCACCATAGACTTAATTTTTTTTTTTTTTTTTTTTTTGAAGAGTTAGAGAATTTTGGGCAAGGATTCTTAAAACTATGGTTCCTAACCGCATGTTTAACAATCCAGGCAATCGTTGAGAAATATCCTGTTTAACCTTTTCTTGTAATTGTGGTTCGGTAGATACACAATTTGGGCTATTGTAAGAAAATATCCTGTTTACCTTATTCGTGTAGTTGTGGTTCAGTAGATACTATTTAAAGAATACCAAAGTGAGTTTGTAGTACAATCTAGTGGTTTTCTACCCGCCCTTCTAAACTACAGCAACCTACGACTACATACTCCACCTAGGAGTCATAATGTCGAAAAGTCTACGGTCAGAGGTAATATATGTATTTTTTTTTCTAGTAAAATTATACTGGTAAGCTGGTATGGACGCTCATTAATTGTGTCATTGAAGGAGTCTGTACCGCTAGCATAACTAGCGCATTGCACAGTGGACATTACGAAATGGCCTTTACATCGTCCTGGCTCAGACTGCCTTAATGATTTAGTATTCTGGTGTGCCTCCTTTTCCCTTATTTATATTCTGGTGCCTAACCTCTTTTTAATTTTGATTTAAAGTACAGTTCCAGATATTGTCCAGTTTCACCTCGACCATTATCATTAATTTCTAAGATTAATCAATCAATTCCTTTAGTGTCTGCCATCTTTATTATTTAGTTTGTGTATCGTGACTGATTTATTGAATTTTCCGCTTTATTCTGGCCATTTTATAATTATGGTTATCCATATTTGCGTTTTATCCTATAAAAAAAAAAAAAAAACTTGTCAGTAATAATCACGAGATCCATGTGTGGTAAAATCTTTACTGTTCTGTCGGGCAATTGTGGATACATACTACACTATCTCTCACACAGTTAAATGTCAATTTTAGAATACCCTTTTATATGTTTCGTACTCACGTGGACTTTGATTGCAACTCAGTCCAACACAACTTATCTTTTTGGAGTTTATTTCCTTCCCCAAAAGTATTTAACATTAACATAAGTAACAAAACGGAAAAAGGCTTTACATTTCACAAAATGTTGTCAGATGAGAGAGAGAGAGAGAGAGAGAGAGAGAGAGAGAGAGAGAGAGAGAGATAGAGAGAGAGAGGACTCTTATTATATCTATTTCGTACTCTCATGGACTTTTAATATAATTAATCAATCAATCCAACATAACATACTTTTTTGGAGTTTATAAATCGCCCCCCACCCCCCACAACCCGAAAGTATCTAACATTAACGTAAGTAACAAAGACGAATGAGGCTTTACATTTCATGAGAGAGAGAGAGAGAGAGAGAGAGAGAGAGAGAGAGAGAGAGGGGGGGGGGGGGAAGTCTGTTGAGTGGGAGATAAAGAACAAGGGGAATAGAATCGAACGCATGTAATTTGCTCTGGTATTTATGCATAATGAATATGTTGACGACAGAAGAGTCCCGGAATGGTCATCCCAACTCTCGATATTTTCGGTTCGTTTCAACTTTAGTTTTTCCACTTACGTTGTTATCCTAGATAGAAGCTGCATCGAGAAACACAATTCTGTAATTGAAAGTTTTTTTTTTCGGAAATTTTGATAAATAGGAATTACTGATATTTTATAGTGTTCAAGTCGAGCAGCACAATTCTGAAACTGAAAAGCACTTTGAAAAACCATATGATATATATAGTTCCAGTCGAAAAACACAGTTCTAAGACTGAAAAGTCCTTTGGAAAGCCTAATAAATAGGAATCGCTGATAATATATATATATATATATATATATATATATATATATATATATATATATATATATATATATATATATATATATATATAGTTTAAGTCAAGAAACTTAATTCTAAAACAGAAAAGTCCTTTGGAAAACAAAATAAGTAGGAATCCCTGATAATACGAGTATATATAGTTCAAGTCGAGAAACATAATTCTAAAACTGAAAAGTCATTTGTAAAACCAAATGAATAGGAATCACAGATATTATATATTATATATTATTATATATTATTTATTACTCAAAACAATCCTAAACCTGAAAAGTCATTTGAAAAACCAAATACATAGGAATCACGGATATTATATATTATTCAAATCAGTCCTTTGTTATCAGAGCATCTTTAAGGAACTGATAAATTTTTCAGTAATTGATTTGGCATGAGTTTGTGTGTGTGTTTTTTCTCTTTCTTTTTTGGTCTCTTCTTCTATCTTTGAAAGTTGTTTGGCAGTTGGATTTCCATATATTTTTTCTATACCTTCTTTACTAATTTTGATTCGATTGCTTATTGATGCTGGTGTATATTTTTTTTTTCTTTTTTGTATCTGGATGAATATCTCTGTTCATGGTTCTACTTAGAATCTATTTACTTTGTTTAAAATTTTTCAATATACTATATTTACAACTTAAGTTAATCTATAGCATTAAATATCAATCGATTATGAGATAAAAGGACATTTCTGTCTTAATTTTAAGTATACACTTACTTCATTTCAGAGAGAATTATATTTTGTTGATCTATTCGTCTATACGTAGTCATATCAGGATGGGTTTTCTCTGGTCAGAGTTTTACTAATAATCAATTTGCTTTGCTTTTAAATTTTTCAGCACTCCATATATATTCCTTAATATATTCCAAAGCGTTATATTTCAAACTATTATAAGGTTAAAGAATATTCCTACTGTAGTATTAATTATGTACTTCAGTTCAGCGACAATTATAATTTATCAACATATAAGGATCAAGTCTCATTTATGGTTCCATTGTACTCCTTGTATATGGAAATATATAATGTTGTTTATTTCAACCCTCATGTGACATAATCGTGTTTTTACGTTTCTTGCTTTAAATCTAAAGAACACTGTGAGGCATTAATAACATTTTGATTTCTTGTAAAATATATTTCAAGCATTTGGATATAGTTGTTCAAGTGTAAATGGACGTTTTCCTTCAATGTGTTTTATAGATATGAGAGAAACACTATAAACTTGTTTTTTTTTTTTAATAGGATTTTACTTAGTTTATATTGTATATGCATTTTTTCATATAATATATAGCCACGGGTTTCATCAACATACTTCCAATCATAGTAAGCAGTTTAAGTTTGTACAATTCATAATAGCAGAAAGTAGGAAAGTGTTTGCGGAAATTAAAATATTAAGGCTCGAGAAATTCATGAATTATGTAAGGAAAATTATAATAAATTATAAGGTAATATAAACAAATACATCAGAATTACAAAGGAAGATAATTATATTACAGTTAAATACAAGGCAATAGAGATTGTATTAAAAGTTATATAAAAATGAGAAATTCTATAAAGTTGAAGAGTAGTAATGTTGTTGAATAAGTGAAAATGAATTATGAAAAAAGTGGCTCATGTGAAATTATCGAAAAAGATACTTAAAAATACTCATATTATGGAACGAAAGATTGGTTAAATAAAATAGAAAATATGATACGAAAATAATAAGTAAACGTTCAAGAAAATTACAGTTCGTCATATTGAACTATCCTATTGTAGCTGTATCGTATATCCAAATAACGATTAAAAATACGAAACATAAATAACCCTAAAAGGACACCAATCAGAAATTCGATTCGTCATCTCTCAAGACTTCATCTTGAATTTGCCTTTTTTTAAGAAATTTTGATACGATCCAGGAAAAATGCCAAATCTGGCATTTCACTGACATATCGCTTCAATCGACGACAATGAAAAAATAGATATTGAAATGTCAGGTTTATGATTGGTCATCGAAGAAGGGGCAGGGGAGCTAAAGAACAGTTTGAAGATGGAAGAAGGGAATGAGTACTTGTGTCGGAAACTGTAATTATTGGATTGCTGAATTTTTCATGTTAAAAATCAATGATATTTGGTGGTCTTTGGTATTACGGGATTTCGATGGATATTGATGAAAATTTTTAATAACAAAAGGTTTGTCTTTTTTTCTCGCTATGACTTTATTATTGGTTGATTTCTTCAACTGATCATGTGGAAAATTAACCTTTTTTTCATAAATTATAAGAATATATGATAATATTCTTTAGTTTTAGATGATATCTGGCGGAAAAAATTTCGACAATTTACAATTCTCTATTATTATTATTATTATTATTACTGTATTATTATTATTATTATTATTATTATTATTATTATTATTATTATTCTACGCAATTCAGGGTACTTTATTATTAATATAATTATTTATCATCACCATCATCTCCTCCAATGCCTATTGACGCAAAGGGCCTCGGTTAGATTTCACCAGTCGGGTCTATCTTGAGCTTTTAATTTAGTACTTCTCCATTCATTGTCTCTTACTTCGCGCTTCATATTCCTCAGCCATGTATGTCTGCGTCATCCAACTCTTCTAGTGACTTGTGGAGCCCAGCTGAACGTTTGGTGAAGTAATCTCTCTTGGGGAGTGCGAAGAGCATGCCCAAACAATCCTCATCTACCCCTCATCATGGTCTCATCCAAATATGGTACTCGAGTAATCACACTTACAGTTTCATTTCTAATCCTGTCCTGCCATTTAACTCCCATGATTCTTCTGAGGGTTTTGTTCTCAAATCTACTAAATCTATTGAAGATTGTTCCATTGTCATACCATGACTCATGTCTATATAGTAACACTGATCTCACTAAACAGATTTATAGTCTGATTTTCATGTGTAAGTTTAGGCGATTTGACTTCCAGATTTTACTTAAGCTAGCCATTATCTAAATTGTTTTTTCAATCTTTCACTAAACTCTAATTCTAAAGACCCTTTATTAGATATCATAGTTCTTGATATTTCATCTGCCATTGCATATTCCGTTCTCATCATCTGTCACTCTTCTATTTATCTTGAGACCAACCTCGTGTGATATTTCATGCATTCTGGTAAGCAAGTATTGCAGATCCTGTGGTGTTCTGCTAACAAGGACAGCATCATCTGCATACTCTAGGTCTGGTAGCCTATCACCAATCCAGTCCAATCCTTCTCTACCATCTCCGACTGTTCTACGCATTATAAAATCCATGAGGAGGATGAACAACATAGGTGCCAACACATTTCCTTGGAGTACTCCTCTCTTTGCTTTAAAATTGCTTTGATAAGACTCCATTAATATCAACTTTGCACTTGCTATGCTCATGACCAGACTTAATCAAATTATCATATTTGAGATTAATACCATGATAATGCAGGACTCTCCACAAAATTGGTCGGTGCACACTATCAAATGCTTTTTCGTAGTCCATAACTGTCCTCAAAAGTAGATTTCTATGTTCTACGCATTGTTGTGCATGTCTCAAAATGAAAATTGGTCAGTACAACTTCTACCCTTTCGAAATCCTGCTTGTACATCTCTCAGCTTCTCGTCAATTTTTCTCTCCAGTCTCTCTAGAATAAGCAAATTATATATTTTCATGATAACTGACGTAAGTGCTATGCCCCTGTAATTATTTCAATCAGTCAGGTCTCCTTTTTTTTACAATTTTCACCAACACTACCAACTCCCATCCATCAGGTTTTGCCTCTCCATGCCACATTCTGCAATATAATTTTCTAAGTATCCTGGGAGTCTCTTCATTTTCGGCCAGCATCATCTCGGCAGTTATTAACATCGTACCCAGGGGCTTTCCATCTCGTGAGATTTTTAGTGATAGCTTCAACTTCAAACACACTGAATTTATTCATGGGCACATCAAGGTCTTCATCAGCTTCATGTATAAAAATCAAATTATTCCCTTCGTATATATTATTCATAACCTCACTAAAGTGTTCTATTCATTATTATCATTATTATATTTACTTTATCATTATTATGATGACCAATATTAGTATTATTTCAATCATATTTTATGAGCCTATCTTGTAAACACTGCTTGCTATTTAAAAAAAAAGAAAAATAGAAGATTTAAAACTTTTTATACATGCCCATATTTTCGGCATTTTTCAGTAAAATAGATTCCAGGATTCACGTTTCTACAAGCACATATTTAAGCTAATATCAGTTCAGATAAAAGGTCACCTAGATATATTCTTATTCTAATATTAATGGAATATTACCCTCTACGGATTGAATATTATTAGAGGGAATATTTAATCAAAAGAATGTTTTAGTTGTCAAACACGATCGCTTATTCAAATGAGATACATTAATTCGTAGGGAATTGAATTAATCCTTTAATATGGCAGCCCTCATCAGCAAAACTTAATGGAAAAGAATATGCGTTCTTTTATTGAATTTAGACACATTTAGAATCCTTTAGGCGGAGACGTAATCTGGTTTATAAATCACTTTGATATTTGGTGTTAGAGACTGGCAGGGGAAGCATGTTATTCTTCCTTATAAACTATGCACAGATTATATTATTTCAGCCGGCATGAATAAATCATAGTGAATTTTAGCCATGTAATAAAAATGTTGATAATAGATCGAGTTACATGGTGGTTACATTTGTTTGTATGTAAATCTTATTAAAAGGAGTGCTCTGTTTTTTAAATGACGAATATCATTGTAGAATTATAGTTTATGCATTAACAAATGATGGTTCGTGGTTGATATGAATTCTCAAAATGAATTTGGATTGTAATTACCGCATCCAACGTAGTTGGGAGGAGGTTATATTTTCAACGTTGTCTGTTTGTGAACAACTTCTTGGCCACAACTCTACTCATAGAGTAGCGAAACTTTCAGGGATTAATTGTTATGCTGAGACATGAAATTAATTCGATTTTGAGAGTCCTAGGTCAAAGGTCAAGGTCAAGGTTGAGTAATAGGTCGAACGAATCAACCCTAACCTCGAGAAATAAGTTGCCGTGGGGGAGATCTGCACTCTCAGAGTGCTTTTCTAGTTACAAATGGTTACCTGCTATTATCAGGACAATTAAATTTGGTAAATAAGATGTTTATTCATAAATAAAAGCAGACAGGGAGCAACAATTATGTTCTTTGAGGATAAGAATAAGAATTAAGAAAATGCTTCTCATGTATTGAAGTTTCATATTTTTGAGGAAATACATTTCCCTTGACAAGTTAGAAGGACAGTTATCGTAAAGTCAAAGGGATTCAAATATTACTCTAACCTAATATCAAGATCTAGTACATGAGGAAAAGGATATAGTTTTCATTGATCAATAATAGACTAAATAGGATATATGATGTAAAAGGTCGAATGCCTTGTACGGTAATCAGATTGATAGCTACAGTAAACCTGGTGACCACCACGGTAGGTTTAATGATAATTTCAGTTAAGTTAGTTAAGAAATAAATAAAGCTGAAGGAGAAATAAAAAGATGAAAAACTAATCAAGGAAACTAATATATCTATTTTGTCATAGTTAGTATGAATTATGTAGTCGATAGTCTAATTTTCATAAAACACTAAATAACTCTTCTAAATCTGTTGGGCCAAATCGAATGTTGATAAAATGTTCTTATAGGTAAATTGAGAGTTGCACTTTAGTATGACTGTCATTTATAGTAAGATTAATAACATTATATAATCGCTATTCCTGTTTAAGGTCATCAGCAAACTTGATGACTTTATATAAGTTTGAAGGGCATTGAAGGTGTTCAGTAACATACACTACTAACTAATAAAAGTCTGAATTATTAGATTTAAAAAAAAAAAAAAAAAAAATCGATTGAAGGAAATGACTTGAAAAATGTGTAGATAATCTATTTAATTATCTAAAATTATTTTCAATAATATAAAAACATCTTCAGTAGAGTTGTTCACAAGTTCAGAACTGTTATTTTCAGTAGGTCAAATTTTCATGTAAAGTACGTTCAGGATAAAGCTTGAATATCTTAATTATTATTAGTACCAGCTAAACTACACCCTAGTTGGTAAAACAGGACGCTATAAGCCCAAGGGGTCCAACAGGGTGAAATAGCCCAGTGAGGAAAGGAAATAACGAAATAATTAAAATAAGAGAAAAGTAATGAGTAATTAAAATATTTTAAGAACAATAACATTAGAATAAATCTTTTAGATATAAACTACAAAAATTTTAAATAAAAAACAACAGGGAGAGAAAAAAGATAGAAGAGGGCGCCAGAGTGTACCCTCAAGCAAGAAGGATGAATTAGAATGTGTAATAAATATGCGCTTTAAAAGATTGAACCACCTGTTAAAATGATACAGATAATTTATATTACTTTTTATAGATTAATTTTGTCTACAGTATACAGGGAAGCAGCTATCGTATGAGTATGGCCAATATCACTAAGTTTCTTAACACGTGTCTTATGTTAACAATTAAAGGTATTATTATATTGTTTTAACAATGGAAGTCCCATGAATAATGGCACGACCGAAGCCAACGAGAGACATAGTAT
>NC_090731.1:24192666-24195166 GCF_036898095.1 Palaemon carinicauda | reverse complement strand
ATATGCTAATTCGTCTTTGCATTTAGAATTCATAGTCTTGGCTATTTCCTAAATGTCACCAGAGTTTAACCTAAACAGCTTTGAAAAAAAATAAAAGAAGAAATGTGATTCAAAGAGGTTATTGATGACAGAGGAATCATAGAAAAAAAAGGCGAATTGGATTTAACGTGATATCGGAAAGGGGGAAAATGTCATTCACCTAATCGAGATTAGATGTGAATATTCCCTGATGATCACACGGATGTTAGCTCAGGGAATTAGATAGAGAGAAAAGTTATTTTATAAGGTTATTTCTATTCATAGATAACATGACTAACTGTTAGTCCTTATCATACTAACTTTTAAGAGGAGGATCTAAACGCGGTTCTTACAGAGCTAGAAAGATTATCATCGAAAAGAAAAAAATATCATTCATATGAATACGCACAACATCAGACTCAGAGGCTGCAAGCAAGCAGCGCTGGCAGCAGAAGTTAGCCAGAAAACGAAGCTGCTTCGTTCTACGAACATTTCCTTTAATTAAGAGTTCAAACGGTTTCGAGCCCCTCTGATCGCTTGGTTCGTTAGACCAGAGTCGATCGGGATGAAGCTCCGAACCTCCCGAGCGAAATATGATTCGAAATCAGATTCAATATCATTCACTCGAGTCCGGTAAAACTTGAGATATGAAGGTTTTCCTCCTTGATGTCTTTGATGGCGGAAAGGTAAAAACGTATTGAGAGGTGGATCATATTATCCAGGGTAATCGTAGAGTCATGTCACAAAATATGGTAAGGAGAAGATGAATTATCCATTTCCTTTCCTCACAGGGCTATTTTCCCTGTTGGAGCCCCTGGGCTTATAGCATCTTGCTTTTCCAACTAGGGTTGTAGCTTATCAAGTAATAATGATAATAATAATAATAATAATAATGATAATAGTAATAATAATAATAATAATAATAATAAAAATCATCATAATAATCATCATCATAATAATAAGAGATATGTATGTAAAACCATTTAGGATTCATGATCTTTGATATATGCGATTTGGTTGGTAACTCTAATGTTCTTCCTAAAAACAAAAATGAAATGTCATTTTCTATAATGTCACCAAAAGTTGTATCGACTTTACTCATAAAATGATCACATACTAATTTTACTTCATTTTTCTTACATTTAGCTTACTAAACATCCAAAGGAAATACAATTTTTAATTCTTTTCATGCAATAGTTAACCAAAAAGTGTGTTGATTTTACTTATGAATGAATTGCATACTAATTCAAACCTGATTTTTCTTACAATTAACTCACTAAATGTACCCTTTGGTACTTTCCCAAAAGGGAATACAATTTATAACTCTTTTTATGAAATATTTAACAAAAAAGTGTATTAATTTTACTTACAAAGGATTACATATTAATTCAAAGCTAATTTTTCCTTTAATTAACTTACTAAACGCACCCTTCAGCAGGTTTCTTTTCGTTGCTTTCCCAAAGGAAATACAATTTAGAATTATTTTTATGAAAAAAATCAACTCAAAAGTGTATTGTTTTAGTTACAAAGGGATCACATAGTAATTCAAACCTAATTTGTATTTCTATTACCTCACCAAACCTACACTTTTATAAGTTTCTTTTCTTTGCTTTCCAAAAGGAAATGAAATTTTGTTATTTTTATGAAATAATCAAATCAAAACTGTATTAATTTTACTTAAATGAGGATCACATACTAATTCAAACATAATTTGTCCAACAATTAGCTCACTAAACGTACACCTTGACATGTTTCTTTTCGTTCCTTCCCAAAAACGAAATACAACTAATAATTTTTTCTATGAAGTAACTAACCAAAAATTTTATTGAATTTACTTAAAAAGGGATTACATACTAATCCAAGCCTAATTTGTCCAACAATTAGCTCACTAAACGTAAACCTTGAAATGTTTCTTTTCGCTCATTCAATCTCCTGATTTCAGACCAGGTGATGAGGTTAGGTCGGCGCTTCAATAAACGTTTCATTTCGGTGATTTGCTCAATTTTCAAAGGGGTTTCTGAACGATGGCTTCCCTTTATAGTGGCTCAGTTTTCCCTCCCCAAATAATTGCTGAGAGTAAACCCGGCTGGGCACTCGCTGGCTAATCACTCAAATGTGATGTTTCCTCGGAGACTCAATGCGCCCGCATTCTTTTTCACCAGCCGCTACGGATGGGGAAAGCGTTGTTTACTGTTGGTGTTTGCTCGTGTGTGCATGCGTGCTCCGTTCTTCGCATTCGTATGTGCGTGCATTTACATTTTTAATTCGTGGGTTTGTGACCTCTTATGTAAACTCCGATATGGATTTTTTGTTTGTTTATAATATATACTTGCAGTATTAGTGTGCCTGAAAAATAAGAGCCAAATCTCTTGGAGGCAAAATGAGAAACACACACAGGCAGACGCACGGGTGTACAAATGCACAAACACAGACATAAACGTGTATATATATATATATATATATATATATATATATATATATA
>NC_090731.1:24182666-24187666 GCF_036898095.1 Palaemon carinicauda | reverse complement strand
TATTACACGCTTCCTTGATCAAAGTCTTCAGACTTCTGTGATGCTGGAGAAGATGCATTCCTCGTTATTCTTCTTATTGTATTACTTCAACGTAAATTTAAATTGCGTTTCTATGATTATTTGTTAGCGGGTACAAGCAAGACAGCTGAAAACTTGAGTTCCGGATCATAATTTAGTTTCGTAGATTCATTCCTTTTTCAAGCGATTAACTTTAAGAAAAATGAATCTTTGACTTTTAGAATTTAGCTCAAGAAACCAGGAATTTAATTTTACGTCAAGATACCGGGGTTTTATTCCTAAATCTCACTGCAAGCTGCCGAATCAAGGTAGTTTTAATATTCCTGATTTATACCAGCTATTTTATTGTTAAAAAAAAAAAAAAAAAAAAAAAATTGTTAGTTCTTTTGAAAGTTTGAAGTTTTATGAAAATTAAAATTTTAATCTCTACTTTAGAGCTAGAGGTAAAGATCAGTCAGGGTCGAGATAAATCTATCAACTTAATTTCTGAGCAATTAGTGAGAACTGAAGCCATTATTATTTTCATATATCGACTCTATCCAATAAATTAACTTTTAAGGGAGAATAGATGGGATATTGACACTCAATAACATTGAATTGAAGTGCTCATGAAAGATAGGGATCACGTGATTTTGCAGTTTTATAGTCGGATACATATTAGTATGTTATGTATCCATTAAATAGTACAGACTTCAGAAAACAGATATTCATTAGAAATTGATTATGGTAACATTGACACTTCAAGCTTAGTGTCAAGGTTTCAATGGTTGCATAAGCCCCCCTTTTCTTAGTAAGCCAAATTGATAGATTATGGAGGAGAAAACTTATGTAATGTATACTTCTGGAACCATAACGTTACCCAAAGATAAATGGCTAAGGTAAAAGTTTGAAGGCTTTTTATTAGATGCTAAATGCAGTTTTATCTTCTTAGGGCTTCTCCTACACCTCTTCAGCTAATGAAAAATACCCATTTTTCTTTAATCATAAAACGAGTTGATCCAAAAAAAAAAATAAAAATTATATCAGTTGAAGGTCAATCAGGATATCCAAGATGGATATAGAAACATTGAAAAACTTCGTGTAAAACGTCCTAAAAATCTTGTGCATATGATAGTAAGCAGACTTAAATCATCTGAAGAAAGGATAATGGACATCATCTACCCATAGTTAAAAATATATGAACATAAATATATACCACACACTGCAGGAAAGAGGCGGATGATAAAGATGTGTGACGTGAATAATTCCCTATCAATAAATTAAAACTAAGGGAAGGATAAGAGACTTGCCAGCTCTGAGTACTAAATATCCCTGAACTTTTCAATTCCAAAGTAGGTAAAGAAACTCGAAACTCAGGCGGACGCTTTCTGGAATTAGAGATAGAAAATGCCAATCGCTTGGAACTATAAGAGTTATAACACAATTTTCGGTTGAAGTTGAATGAAAATTTCTCAAGAGAAAAGAATTCGTTTAGCTTTTGAAAATTTGCAATAAAAGGATTTTTCCATCATTAGTAGCGTGTCCGGAAACTCCGTCATGATTTTGCTCTTTCCTAAAATAACTTGAAAGCAGAAAGAGCCACAAGAAAAACTCATGGGTTTTTTTTTTTTTTTTTTGGAAGGGGGGGGGGGCAATGAATTTTTCGGGAGACCAAAAGAGGGCAAAGGGAAAAACACAGAGAAAAGAATTACGTTCACTAATGAGTCCACACAACACAGAACAGGTGTTTTTGTACCTGCCCAACAGAACAATAGTAATGGGTGAGGGGCTCTTAGGCAGGGGGTGGAGGGAGGTGGGGGTGGGGCTGTGAGGGGGTGGGTTGAGTGAAGTAAATGAGGGGACGAGTGGAGTTTTATAAAAGCAAAAATGGTGAAGAAAAGAAAAGGGAAGAAAAAAACTATGAAAGAATAGAATGTAGTGAACTGTTGTTCTCTCTCTCTCTCTCTCTCTCTCTCTCTCTCTCTCTCTCTCTCTCTCTCTCTCTCTCTCTCTCTCTCTATCGAATGCTCTGTAGTCATTCTGAAAAGAGTATAATAACGCTAATGGAGCTACCCTGTGATAAGGGAGAACCAAGGCCCAAATGATTCCTTTCTATGACGTAAATGTTAATGCGATGTTTAACTATCGGTTTTTCATTACACTGTTTTCTTTTCTCTTAGGCAATTGTGCCGGTTGAGGAGATATTAATATAAAAGGAAAAATGCAATGCATTTTGCTTTTCCGGTTGCTCTTTTTGTTACGTTCTGCCATTTTCGTGATTAATTAAGGAAGTTTTTTTACTGTTTTTATCTATATACACCGGAGTGTTTAGCCTGAGTGTTTAGGGTTTCAGTATTGATGTTCGATGATAAACTCTTTCCCTTAAGATATTCCTTGTTAGGTATTCATATGTTTGACATTTGCTTTATTTTCCATCTAGAATATTGCCCCCCCCCCCCCGTGCCTCATTGAAAGCAACGCCTCTGATATCTTGGTTCCCTGTTATCTTATTCCTACGTCATTTCCCGTAAGACTTGTTGCAAAATTGCCAATACTGTCATTTTTAAATTGAGGCTTATTATCTTAATTGTTCCCAATTTCCATTTCACTGCATCCTTGTAGCGACAACAATGCCAACAAAAATAAACCTAAGGAAGAGTAAACTGGGTATCCAACAGGTAGCTGTATGGAAGATATATTGTTTATAAATTGTTTATTTTTGTTTACAAACTTATGAAAGGACATTGTCTTTTTTAATCCCATCTGGCGATTAGAGTAAAACGCTATCATAATTGCTTCTCGGTGTTACTTTCATCTTTTATATATTTGAGCCTTATGCAACTCAGAAAGTAAAATTCTTTTACTATTGATTCTAAAGATAAGTTATTAGACATTGGTCTTGATGGAAGGAGTATTAGCAAACTAGTGAAGCTATAGAGGACAAGCACTGCAAAAGCCACGCAAGTAAACACGGGTTATGATGCTGAGAAGCCTTGTAGGTCAATGGAAGTCTAATGCATCTAAAAGAGCCAATTTTCTTCAAATTTTTATAATCATTTTGTCAAATAAGTCCTTTATTATTTTCATTATGCAAAGTTTGAGAAAAATTTTCATGTTCATGTTAGATACACACCATACTATACTTCAGCCTACAATATATATATATTTATATATATATATATATATATATATATATATATATATATATATATATATATATATGTATATATATATATATACATATATATACATATATATATGTATATATATATATATATATATATATACATATATATATATATATATATATATATATATATATATATATATATATATATATATATATATATTATATATATAAGACATTTTGAGTTGGATGACCCAGGCCTACATGTTGACGACTATGAAACGTGAAGTAGGAGATGATGAATGGAAAAGTATTTATTTAAAAGCTCAAGATAGAGACGACTGGTGAAATCTAACCGAGGCCCTTTGCGTCGATACGCGTAGGAGGAGATGGTGATAATGGTGATATAAGCCGTTTTAGAATCTATATAGACATATTCTTTTCTTATAATGATAAAATGGATGAGTCTCTTGATTTGTTTTCTTATACCTGTCGTTTAACAATAAATGTTTTTTTTCCGTTTTACAAATTACTGATAACTTTTATCACTTTTCTCTTCTTTACTCACAATGCTGAAGAAAATGAAATGTTCGAAAGTATAATCCCTTTAGCTCATTTGTTTCTCAAAAGAAATAATAGGAAGATAAAAATCTGTGCTTGTTTCCCGATGAAAACTTCTCCTTAAACTTTGCGCAAAGTTGATTTAAGTTAGCAAAGTAAATAAAACGAAGCAAATTCGAAGCAAAACTTCTCTTAACTAGACTATAGGCGATTTGCTCTCTCTCTCTCTCTCTCTCTCTCTCTCTCTCTCTCTCTCTCTCTCTCTCTCTCTCTCTCTCTCTCCAATAAATTTCTGGAACTCTCTCTCTCTCTCTCTCTCTCTCTCTCTCTCTCTCTCTCTCTCCAATAAATTTCTGGAACTCTCTCTCTCTGTCTCTCTCTCTCTCTCTCTCTCTCTCTCTCTCTCTCTCTCTCTCTCTCTCTCTCTCCTCAGTCTGGAGAAATTGCATTGTGAAGGGTCAACTTAATCCCCTCCAATGAAGGAGAATTGCAAGTCGATGAAGGATTTATTTCCTTCTGAGGTGAAGGAAGCTTGATGCAAACAGAATATCCCTATCTCCTTTTTCTTTTCTCTTTTCACATATACAGGAAAATAGAAATATCTGACTCGTATGTGATCGTCTCTCTCTCTCTCTCTCTCTCTCTCTCTCTCTCTCTCTCTCTCTCTCTCTCTCTCACAAAAATCAGTAATCGTCTCTCTCTCTCTCTCTCACAAAAATCAGTAATCGTCTCTCTCTCTCTCTCTCTCTCTTCTCTCTCTCTCTCTCTCTCTCTCCCTCTCTCTCTCACAAAAATCAGTAATCGTCTCTCTCTCTCTCTCTCTCTCTCTCTCTCTCTCTCTCTCTCTCAAAAATCAGTAATCGTCTCTCTCTCTCTCTCTCTCTCTCTCTCTCTCTCTCTCTCTCTCTCTCTCTCTCTCGCCAATAAATTTCTTGAATTATCTCTCTCTCTCTCTCTCTCTCTCTCTCTCTCTCTCTCTCTCTCCTCTCTCTCTCTCTCTCGCCCCAATAAATATCTTGAGTCGTTCGCCACTTCTTTATTTGAGAAGGAAATGGAATTTTGTATTCGAAAACAGTACTATTTTGAGATCTCTGGTCCCCAGAATCTTCAGCTTCTGGAAAAAAGTTTTATCTTCGGTGTTTTTAAGACTTTTATCGCTTTTATTTTGGTAGTTTTTATTACCAATTAATTAAAGGAATATCTGATTTGGTAATTGACAGGATCACCCTTATCGTATTTGAGGAAATATTCTGGCTACTTTATCTTTTTCCTCCTTATCGACATCATTTTCAAAATAGAACGGATAAACTGTTAT
>NC_090731.1:24145166-24170166 GCF_036898095.1 Palaemon carinicauda | reverse complement strand
GGTCTATAGGGAGTCGACCAAATGGGTTTGATTCACCTAGCTGCACAGAAAACCCCCCATTTAGAAAATGGCTGTAGAGTTCCTATGAAATATCCTCTATCGATGCCATCTGCAAGAAGTATACAGGAAGATACCGAGCATAGTTTGTTTTATCTACCGCAAAACACCAGGGTATCATTTTCTGTATGCTAGCCAGGTGGAGGTACCAATCACCCTCTCGATCTGCTCGTATTAGTCCAAGGAGAATTTCAACCATGTCCAAATAAATCATCCAGAATGAAGCCAGATGTCCACTGTTGTATCGCAACTCATCCATGTACATGACGAAAAGGTCCAAAACTCTCCTGTGTATTTCGTCATTTAGAAAAGATGTATGCGTTGCTTCACACGGATTTTCGTGCACATCATTTACCAGTCTCAAGGTTTCATCAAAGTTTTGGAGATCTTGACTATGGTTAGTCTCCAACCATTCTTAGAACTGTGCCCATGCAAGCCTCATCAAAGCTTCATACACTAGCTTGTGAAGTCTCACTCCCCTGTTGTACTGTTTGCCTTCTAACACTTTGTCAGCTGATCCCTCAGCTATGACCCCCGATTCTACTGCTAAGTCTCGGAGTCCAGCATCACGGAATAACTTGCCAATAATTGATAACATATTGCAGATGATGTGAAAATTCCCCATCATTAGGATAATAGTTTCAAACTTGAACTGACGATTCCAGGCGACTTCTGTCAGCTTGGCATAAAGTGCCTGATCAGCAACAACAGCAATCTTTTCAAGGGACAAAGTTTCTTGAATGGAAAGGGCATTGCATAGAATTTCCTGTGCCGTTGAAATTTCTGTTGCAGGGGCATTTATGGTGGGCAAGTATCCAATTTTGTCTGCACTGACTCTAACCTGATCCCTTGTTTGGATATTGAGTCCTGTCCAAGAACTTATATTTTGGCGTGAAGACTCGTACAGGCGAACTAAGATCCAGAGGAGATTGCGTTGATGTGAACTTTTCACAGCATCCTCGAATTGTAGTGAAAGATTTTGTGCTTTCAGAGGAGGCGGCGATTCTTTCTTTGCTGAAATATAGAGTGGCAGAGGTTCCAAATCTGCCTCGACCGTACGTCGTTTATCCTTCTTGTTCAAAAATGGTACTGGTACTCTCTCTGGTGCACAAGATGAAACTGCTGGTTGAACAATGATGCCATTCACACGATGTGAAGTTCCTGCACCATCCGGTGTTTCTTCTAGTGATTCAATATTATCATATACAAGTACTGTAGGGATTAAAGGATGTGTACCTATGGGGAGAAGTGGTGCCCCGTCATCCACATTGCTCAGTTTCTCGATGCAAAGTGCTGTATCAATCTCCTCTAGGCGAGTGTAAGAGCAACCATGACAAGTCGATTTAAAATGCGAATGAGTTCAACATTACCAGATAGAGTCTTGATTACCCAAGGCAGGAGGACATGTTTTGGCGTGATGACCTGGCCATTGGTTACAGAATGTCCTGACCATGCCAGTCTGTTGATTCGATCAGAGGCCAAAGCCTGTTGGCCACCAATGAGGATCTGCAAAATGTGAGTGAGGCATGCCGGTAGATTGATGTATTTTTCTGTCAGTTCATCCGGTTTTGGAGGCCAAGTCTGTTCCTTCATTTCATTTCTCACCTGGTCACGTAATATGACAGCTGTTTGAATAATCATCTGTTCACATTTTTTCCCTCGACTCAGCTCTGCCAAGTTACATTTCAAGTCTAGATAGTCACAAGCAATAGTGTCCGTAGTAAGTGTATGGGGACGAACGTAAACCCTTCGCTTATGCGTAAAAAAATGCAAGCTCTCGCCAAACTCTGTCTTGAGATTGCGGCTGAGATGATTCTTTGTTGAATCACGGACTTCTACACCCTTTTCACTTAAGAGAGACCCTAGTTTTGAAGTAAGGTCTGTAAGCGGAATGATGCGTGGTTTTAAAAACAGATCACTGCGGATGTAGCAGCATACACTTCACTTTTGTAGGTATTTTCAGTGTGTTCATTGTTTTTGTCCACGACAGGGTGTTCTTTCACGTACGCTTTATAGCAAGAGGCATGGTAATGGGCCTCAGCTGCCACTATATCCCTTGAAGTAACTGAAAAAATCCTTACACCTGATTTGAGAGTTGCAGCATCGCAAATTCGTACATCAGCACGCAAATCCACAGCCTGAATTAATTTTTCACGAGTTTTCGAACCTTTTGTATATTTTGATTTCTTTTCACAAAATATACAAATCTTTTCATATACACGTGATGTATCGGATGTCCTCTGGCGTTTCAACTGTCTTGATTCTTCGTCCTTTTGTTCATTTGTGTCAGGATAAGTTGCAAGCTTTGCAAGCGCTTTTTTATGCGTGAAGTCTGATCTGCAGTTATTATGGTACACAATGTTAGGCAGTTCAGAAATATCATGACTGGCAAGTTTCATTATTGGTTCAAACTGTTGAATTTTTGCTGCTTCATAGAGTGTTTTCCAAGTGGAAGCAATTGTCAATCGAACAAGTTCATCAGGCATAGCTAGTTTTCCACATATAATGCAAGGAACCTTCTCAGATTTTAGTCTTTTCTTTTTTGGTTCAGTCATTGTGATGCCGTCTCATTGATTGAAAAGAATTCCCTGTAACAAAATGAGGAGATTAGTGGCACTGAAGGCGTAACTGTAGGCCATACAAACATCATTCTCTGAAGCCCTAACATGTGCATGTTTTAAGGAAATGCATACATCTTTTAGTGTCTGATACACACACTGGACACAACCATACTTACTTGATGTTTTTACAATGGACCTTCCTTCTGATTTTCCATTATTTTACAACAAAAAATACAGTGAAAGTTAATGAAGTAGTGACACCTATCAGTGACATGCAGTACTAGTTCACAGGTGTAAGAGGGATAAAAATGTCAGGCTTACCTTGTCAGGTTAGTGAGGTATAAAACTGTTATAAAACTTGTCAAGTTAGTGAGGTATAAAACTGTTATAAAACTTGTCAAGTTAGTGAGGTATAAAACTGTTATAAAACTTGTCAAGTTAATGAGGTATAAAACTGTTATAAAACTGTTTTCCTTGAATACGTATAGATAGCCCAACAACAAACAATATATTATAGGACAAGGCAAGATAACGTTTCATGGAAGATGCCCAAGATATCTATTTTCAGTTAAATTCTGAAAATGTAAGGGTGTGGATATCATGGTGGAATACCTCTTCCCTCATGAAAGAAAATCTTTGTAATATACTCATTGGTAAATTCTAATTTCTCTAGATATTTCAAGAAAGAAAACGTCATCATTTGGTGGCAATTTCCTAAGCTGAGGCAAACTTCCTGGGATGCGTGTGATAAACATTGTCAAAAAACACATTATTTGACATAAAAATGTACATTTTGGAACAGAGCATAGCAAGGAAATTACGTATATTATACATGAATATCTGGAGAATTTGATTCTGAGTAAAATAAGAGAAATTTCATGAAAATTGGTTGATATAAGGTGAAGTTATGGCCAAATTTCTGAACACATACCACAGAGCTCAAAACAGCGGACATTTTAAAGATGGCCGCCATTGGGGCATTAAGCTACCGAATTGAAATGTCCAAGCCCTGTTTTTGGACACTTCAGGCATCAAGCTAACCAAAATTCATGATTTGATCTGTTCACTAATTTGGTAGTCAAATGCCAAATTTTGGGTTCTGGCTCATGGACTAAAATGGTGAGTCACTGTTCATGCTAGCTCACTGGGCCAGGGTTAGATCCCCGGCCGGTCAGAAGCTATTGTCTTTGAGTGGTTCCGTCTTGGGACTGACCCCGAGGTCGATAAGAGAATCCAGACATTAAGGTATTAAGATATATATCCTATTTGAATATATATATATATATATATATATATATATATATATATATATATATATATATGTATATATATATATATATATATATATATATATATATATATATATATATATATATATATATATATATATATATATATATATATCTTTGAATATTTCAATATATACCATCTCCTAAGACTGTATAGTAAAGTTTGTATACAATATAGGTATATTGCTTAATGAAATTTTGTTTCCTGTGTATCCTTTTTCCGTTTCTATCAATAGGTCGGAAGAGACGGAGTTTTGTTCGTACAGACACATCACCAACCTTCAAAATTGTGACGAATTTTATTTGCTCGTAGGGAGGTATGGCACCTGAGTTATATACACTGTATCATGATAGTCTCAAGCAAAATGTTCTATCCACATGATTTTTATAAATCTTCAATCATCTTACATTCACATAGATATATACACTTCCCTTTATATTTTTACAGATTCAAATATGGCTGCTCTTTTTCTTCATTTCCAAATCTTTGTTTATGTTTTTGTCTACTCACTTAATAACTTCAAATACTTCTCAAACAAAGAAAGAAAATATAGTCCTTGAAGTTGTATTCCAATTTTCGTTGAATACAACATTCACGCACATATTACGACAAACATTCAAGCTTTGATGTGAAATGTCCATTCGTTCTTTTTTTTTTTTTTTATTTACATTCTTCTTCATCCAACATTTTACTATTCACTGAGGACTCTTGAGAATCTATATCTGAGTCCGGTTCTCTCCTCTCTTAACTGCTGTCTCTCCTCATCCACCATCCTCTCCCCCTCCCCCGCCCCAACAAACCAATTCCGTTTTTCTCTCTCTTCCTCCCCACCAAAAGTATCCTCGTTTTCCTTTATTCTCACCAAAATGCGCTTTTTTTCTCTCTCTTTCTGAACATCACGTGTGCCTTTTTGTTGTGTTCCTTCAAGCAGAAGGTCTCGAGAGAGCCTGTGAATGTATGAAAAAAATATGTACCTCTTAAACACGTTTTCCCCAGTGAGGGTGGTAATAAGTAGTGCGATTTTCCGCGTTCTGCCACAGGGTTTTTACACCATTTTTCTTCTTTATCATAAGCATTAAATTAAGTCTCTCTTTCCCTTTATTCACGTCTGGCTGTGAGCTAGAGTATGTCCCGAATTAGTTATTACCCATGCTAGTTATAAACTCTCTTTCATTTCCTTAATTCCATTTTTTTTTATTTGCTGCACTGAAGCTATTAGTTATCATTAGTCTGATTAACTTCTTTTATTTCTCCCTCAAAAGTTTAATGAAAATAGTGATAGAATTAAATTAATGGCTGAAATGCATTAGTTGAACTGTTAATAAAGGGTAAAAGTATAGTTCATTATTTTTTTCTCTCCACTATCTATAAATTTCTCAGGATACTTTTAAGCTGCATTCACAATATATTTGTTCATTCATCTGTGAATTCATTAAAAAATTTAATTTTTCAATGTTATTTGTATATGAATTAAAAAAAAAAACATATTCGTATGTTTCTATGGAAGTTATATTTCAAGAATACATACTGATTTTGCATTAAAGTTTTCGAATTTGTCTTCTTTACTGCCTGTGTGATTATTTTTAATGCCTGAATTGTCAATGATAGGGTTGATAACATTATAGGCATTATATAAAATTTCACCTTAATCATCGTAACTCCTCTTATTTGGAACATGAGGGAGTTTCCATAATCGAAATTTGTTCGCTGATTGTACACATGGATGTATGTCATCTATCCATATTACCGACTACTGCGGTATTACCGTATAATTTTCAACTGAATTTGTTACAATTAGTTCTCGTACAAAGTATAAAAAAAAGTTTTGTCGTAAATAAGACCTTGACCCATTACAAAGAAAAATAATTTAAAAGTAAAGAAAAAATATAAACATGCTTTTAAAATTGGTATGATATAAACTACAGAACCAGTGTAGAGTAGCATATTTTTCTAGTGTGTTTTGAAGTCCTATCCATATTATTAAATTTAAGATGAATTGCTAAGATTTGAAGGTTATACATAGAAATAAGAATTAAATAATTTCATAGAGTGTTGTCTCAAGTTGGTTCGAAGACGTCTGAGTGGGGTTGCTATGAGTTTCTAAAATTTTATATAAGAAAGGCACGGACGTGTAGAAAAAAAAATATTTTTTTCACATTTTTTGTTTGGGTGATCACTTTTCTTAATCCAAAACCCATCTGTGAGATAACGATTCTCGTTTTAGTCAGTTTCATCACAGAATAAAGCTCAGATGATGCAAATAAAGTGGCGCAAGGATTGAGTAGTTTTTTGTTGTTGAAATTAATTAGATTTTGTCGCAGTGTATTGAAAAAGGGAAAGACCTATACGCAGCTCGAGTCTGAGAGGGGATGATTTATTCACGTTTTACTTGTAGTGTCTATTATCTCTTTGTTTCCTTCATATCATCTTATAAATCTACGAAAAACAACTAAACACGATATTCCTTTGCTTGAATATAAAGGGAATGTCTCTCTCTCTCTCTCTTTCTCTCTCTCTCTCTCTCTCTCTCTCTCTCTCTCTCTCTCTCTCTCTCTCTCTCTCTCTCTCTCTCACTTTACTGTCTTTCATATCACTTTCCTCAGACGATTCTTTTCTCTCTGTTGTATGGTTACAATGTTCTAAATGGTCTGTTTTTCAGAAGTACCACAGAGAGAGAGAGAGAGAGAGAGAGAGAGAGAGAGAGAGAGAGAGAGAGAGAGAGAGAGAGAGAGAGTAATTCTTCTGATTTTACACCGGAAATAAGTGCAAAATCACCAGTGAATTGCTCTACTATTAAAGATGCGACGGACGGACGGATCATGGAAAACCATGTCAGGTGTAGTTTCCAGCTTTCCAGCAGCCTAGTGGCGTGGACCAAAAACGAATTAATCAGGCTGTTCTTTTTCCCAGCCAATTCAGTTTCCACTGTTACGCTATACTCGGTATCGAGCCACACATGCATGCGCACACATACACACACACACACACTCGCGCACATACACGTACGAACACAGACAGACACACACAGCGCTAATCCGACGTTTGATTCCAGTAAATAAATCTTTTGTTCCTCGAATGAGACGAGGCTTGTAAACACCGAGTCCTATCGCTAATTGGAGTGGTTGAATTAGATCTTTTGTTACTACAGTATACCCCGAAATCGATTACCCTTATTTTTCTGCTTCCTTTCAATTCTTTTTGCTCTATCTTTTTTATTTTCGTTGTATTTTTTTTTTCGCTTTAAAAGTTGTTGGTATCACCCGTGTCTGCCTTTTTACTTTTTTTCTCTCTACCGTTATTTTCCATTTCTTCCTTGTAACTGTCGGCATTCTTGCCAAGCTTACTTCTTTTTAGTATCAATTTTTTTTCATGGTAGAGAAGCAAAACAGAAATGTATATCGCCTTGTGTTACGCATGCACGTGTTATAACAAAGTTGTCTCTTTCAAATTTGTCTCAGCAACTGGTTGATATAATAATCAGAACAACACTGTTAGAAAAAAATCGTAATTTTTTTAGGAAATTCTTCGTAAAAAATATACTGTTCTAAACCGTATTTCAGTAAAATACAGGCGACTGTAATTTTACTTTACTTTGTTACTATATTTTACGGGCTGGCAACCGGGCTATCACTCTTTCACGTTAACATAACATTTCTTAAATGGTAAAAATCCTGGAATAAATGTTGCCAAACTTAAACCGTTATATCAATGCAATTGTTTTAACAGTGAAGGGTTAAAGATGTAGCAAATAGTCGGGGTTTACTATCAGAAAATCCAACTTTCGAATGTGCAGCTAGCAATCAACCATTTAATTGATATAGACTCTAGACTTCTAGAGTATCTCAGCCTGCGAATGTCTTAGATTTATCTGCTGTGATAAATTTTATTTTCAACCAATTCCAGGAGTGGTTACGGAGCCTAGGGACGATGCATATTTTCTAAGCCGTACATGTCATGATTTGCGATGAACGTCAGAATGAGACAGATCCCAGTCAGGCAGGGAAGTCAAACAATCCTGATTATACAGATTTCATGAATCCCTTATGTGAGGTTATTCTTCCTCCGACCAGTTTTGTTACGTTTTTAGAAGATTTCTGTTGATGACCTTGATCGGGAAATATAAGCTCTATAAACATTTGCAACAGTGATTGAATAGTAAATACGATATTTTCTTTCTAAGATTAGGTAGTGACAGCGATTCCAGATTTCACAAGGTTTTCATGATTTGCGTTAAGTTTATGTTGATCATTTTGATAAACAGAGTAATTACTAATAAAATAATGTAGTGTAGTTGATTGTAGTCCCTAGGATTACTCGTAATGATTGATAGTCGTTAGCTTTCAATATATATTGAGAGAATATTAGATATCATATGAATTTCAAATTTAGAAGTGTACTTATTTTCATTCTATTGCTTTAAAAATTTAACAAACATTACAGCCTTGCCAAATTCCAAACACATGCTAAGATCTACTGATAACTTATAAATATTATACTTTTTTCACAAAGTTATTACCTAAAAATATATTTAACTTCTTCAGTCTATATAATATCGTCGGGAAGTCCTTTTACATTTTCAAAACATCAAACCATTTTTCTATGATTTGAGTGTCTGATGATTTACCAATTTTACCCTTTCCATGCTAGAGGTCTCATTTGCCTTGCTCATGAAGCATATGAAAAACAGTCAAGCTAATAAAAAGGAGAATTTGACTTTATGTTAACGATATCAAATAGAATGCTTCGTTAATTTTAATATCAATGCCAAATTTCCACCATTCTTGAGAGAAAATAAGGATTAAGTTATATCAACACTTGACATAGTAACTGAATGGTTAATACTGTATTTATTTTCCCAGGTAAGCTTTTGTTACTGATTAACAGTATATACCTTTAGCTTTTATTTTTCGTTGATTTTTCATTAATAATCTCTAATTCATGATGGCTTATCATCTCCTTTGTGTCTATATCCTACGGGCTTTCTGCTTCAAAATCTTACTTTTCATCTTTCTATGCTTGCCTATATTCAGCAACGATTTTGCATCCAAATTCTGTATTAAAAAAATAAATAAATGAATAAATAAATAAATAAATAAATCAATAAAAAATGAATGGGGTGAGTGTATTGGAATCTTAATCGGGTAGTCGAGGTTTTCTTTACCAATAGGTTTTATTTCCCATAAGCTGACCCATAAAACGACTATGATTTATTTCAAGGAAATAATCTTTTTAAGTCTCTAATTAGAGTCAACTATTTTTTCTATTACATGATAAACGCTTTTCATTGATAATAGTTAAAAGTAGCCTCTAGTAACTACTAGTACTGAATGGTGTCATTAGGATTTAATCTGTAGAAACACTGAATAATTTTCAAAATAGTTTCCATACCAAAGTAAACCATTTTATCATCATCATTATCATTTTTATTTTTATTTTTATTTTTATCTTTATTTTTATTCTCATTTCCTTTTTCATTTTCATTTTCGTTTTCGTTTTCGTTTTTTTTACTAATTATAAATATTCAGTCAAAAATATCTCTTCTCCTTTACTAACAACAACGTTTTCTCAATATAGAATAGGTTTAAGCATTATTAGAACAATTTCTGCTCCCTTCTTATGTTAATCAAAAGAAAAAGCAATTAATCAAGACACAACAAAGAAGTCTCCAGCAAATACCTGAGCCACTGGAAGAACTTAATAGGTTTCCACTCTGCTTTTGCTAAAGCTGCAGACTAACAAGTGGGAAACTTGGGTTCATTCCAGGACTACAAACACCAAATGAATGTTTCAAGAACGTTGTGTGTTACTGTGGTGAAAAAGCCTTTTCCTAAGCAAGTTCTATTTTAGATGAAGCCCTCGAGCAGTAGCAGTAGAAAGTACCTTCCAAATGCAAGACCTAGAAGTTAGCTCCAAATTATCATTTCTATTTTTTTTTCTTTTTTTATAGAATAAGTTTGGGACTATGAAACGTGAAGTAGAGATGATTAATGGAGAAGTGTTCATTTAAAAGCTCAATATAGAGACACTGGTGAATTTTAACCGAGACCCTTTGCGTCAATAGGCTTAAGACGAGATGATGATGATGATGATGAAGTATGAATTTCTTGTTTATCGTTCTTAAGGTAACTTTTGAGCTTTATTTCTTGATTTGATTAGTAACTCGAATTTTCAGAGGACTTATTGGTGACATTATAACCTTGGAATATTTAGGCGTTAACATTTGATAACTTATGGGAAGTAAGGTTATAATTAAGTGAATATTATAGAGTCCCACAATTTCAACATATGTTCATTAAGTGCATTATAGCCTGTGTTGTTGAACTCTAAATAATACTATAAACAAAATATTTCGGCATATCTACTCACTATATTTACAAACAACATTTGTGTTAGTCTTTCATTCCGATTTACAGTTTACAAATCGAGCAATCAATATAATTTTTATGCAGTGTCACTGACTTTGTAATAAAAGTACCCATCAAAAATTACTAACTTTGAAAATGATCAAAGACTTTATTGCCTTGTAAGTTCTATAATGTAAAACTTGATTATGACGGAAAGAAATTCCGATAAAAGGAGTTTTAGGGAAAGTTTTGTATGATTTAGCCATCGGGTGTTTATTCACCGCTTCGAAAGGGGGAGAAAGTAAAGTTCTCGACGAGGAATTTCAAGTCATTTTATTACCCCTCGACTTGCGTAGCTCCTGAACGGGACAAGAATGTATCAATTTGGTGTTAAGAGACAAGAACTTATTCATCGGGTTCTATTATTCAAATGTATTCCATTTCTCATCTACTCCAATTAACTACCTATTTTTATTACTACCTAAGCTACAACACTAGTTGGAAAGGAAGATGAAATAAGCCCAAGGGTTCCAACAAGGGAAATAGCCCTGTGAGGAAAGGAATTAAAGACACGGCCAGAATATGGTTGTGATGGCCGATATGGTAACATCCCTTACTGGTGAACGCCGCACTGGGGTTCGATTTCCGGCCAAACTCGTTAGTTCCTTTGGTTTCTCCAACCTCGCCATCCTTGTGAGCTAAGGGGGGTGGGGTCTGGGGAGCCTATAGGTCTATCTCCTGAGTCATCAGCTGGCGCTGCCTGGCCCTCATTGATCCTAGCTTGGGTAGAGAGGGGGCTTTGGCGCTGATCAAATGTATATGGTTAGTCTCTAGGGCAATGTCCTGCCTGATAGGGCATTGTCACTGTCCCTTCCCTCTGCCATTCATGAGAGACCTTTAAACCTCTAATCCTTTAAATAGTGTGTCCAAGTGTACCCCATACAAGAAGACTCTTGGTGCTGCTAACACCAAGTGGAAAAGCTAATGAATAATACAGTGCAATAGTTAACCCACGAGTGATTAAAATCATCTAACATATATATATATATATATATATATATATATATATATATGTATATATATATATATATATATATATATATAGCCTATCAATCCCCCCAAGACAAAGACGATTATATGCCATTTCGAAAGGACATTTCAGTGACTAATAGTAGGAACGAAGGTCTCTCTCTCTCTCTCTCTCTCTCTCTCTCTCTCTTTATTGTTTATTATGCTATCTATATCTCTATCTAACTATCAATTTTACAATGAACTATCTATTCCTTTATCTTACATTCTGCATATTTATTTTGCGGTCTTTTATATCTTTCTCGTTTGAAGAAATTAGATTAATAATACTAAGTCCTGAAAAGCTAATTCAGACTATAAATAAACTCTCTCTCTCTCTCTCTCTCTCTCTCTCTCTCTCTCTCTCTCTCTCTCTCTCTCTCTTCATTCTACCTGGCACTATACCAAGCCCTTTGATCTTGGGGGTGGAAGGGGGGGGGGGGGGGGAGGTTTCGATTAATGGGGCAGGAACGAAATGACTAGGAGTGGTCGCGCCGTAAACGGAAGGACCGTTTGATCTAATTAAGGTGAATCTGGATCCTAGCACTCGAGTCAAGATCCTTCTTTAATAAAAGCGATTCCTGAATGGTCTTGAGGGCCATCTATGATTGTCAGATGCAAAAGTCTTATGGATTGAACCCTTCCACTCCTTTCTCCTCTTTCTACCTTGTTTTCTGTTTTATTACGTGTTTAGCATTTTTGTATATATTCTAATATTGGGCTATATATAAGGTTATTGGGGTTTGTAAACTATCATTCTTAATTTATTGAAGTTGAAAGGAAAATTTTAAGTATAAGGAATTGACATTGATCTTAACCTGGTTTGGATACGACACGAAAAGAGGAAGAGCAAAATATGAAGATAAATGTTAATTCCTTATACTTCAAATTTTCTCTCATTTTCAATAATGATTAGCAAGATAAAAATAATAGCTGCAGTTATTTGCTTATAACTCTTCGACATTGCGTACTTGTACTTCGATGTATTTTCTTCAAAATCTAATGGATATGTCCTTGCATCCTACCCCACATGCCAATGACATTTGGCTAAAATTGGTCCTGTAGCTTTGGCGTGAATTTGTTTATAAACAAAATATAAATTAACAGAATATTTACCATTTACTTAACTTGGCGATTACTTTCAAAGTGCTGCTGCGTACTTGTACTTTGATGTACTGTACTTTATCCAAAATGTTACATATTCATTCTTGAGTTATACAACACATGGCTACAAAGATTGATCAAAATCGGTACAGTAGTATTTGTGCAGGCTAAAAGTTCCTCACATACAAACAAACATATAAATAAACTAAGAAACAGAAAGGGGTGAATGCATAATGGCGAAAGCAATAACCGCGAACTCCAACTAGGGAAAAGCAGTCTTGTAAACTTAACCCAACCACTACAATTAACAAAGATAAACCCAAAACCAAAGATCCACGAGGCACATGCTATATCTACAACATATCTTCTACAACAGCAAACCTAAAACATCTCAACAAGCATCCGAATGTTAACAAATCTCAACCGCATTTTACTTGCAAGGTCTTTCTGCCATTTATCAGAAGCTTTATGCACTGGTCATTTTCGCTCCTAAGAGTCAGACAGTTGAAGTAACACTGAGTGCCCGTATCATAAGACTCAAAAGGATCATTACTCTATTCCAGGTTTCCAGCGTCAGCACGATTTTCAGAGAAGCATTCCAGACCCCAAGGCTTCCAAAGACCCTTTGATGTCTCCCATTCTCTAAATAGACGCCACTATCCTTCCCTCTACAATCTAGTTCCCCGTCTACTCTTCTCCCCTTTCCTGTCTTTGAATTCCATTAGATGCCTTCCATTAACCGTTTTAAGTTTTTTTCCTCTTTCTAAGGACAAAGAATCAAACATTCCTAAACACTTTTCTCTACCTTACATGTAAAAGTCTCTGATCTTCAGATGTACTGAAGGAATTTTTACCTATTGTCCTCTTTGGTGGTTATACTGTTAGTATCTGGTTTAAGCTATGATACTTATCTAGCAGATAATTATCAAATAAGTGAAATAAGTATATTTCATATTCTATGCATGTTTTTCACCATGTTGTTATTATTGCATTATTATGAAAGAACATAATTAAACAATAAAAACATACAAACTAAAGCTCTAACATAGAATGAGCAGAGCTCATCGTTAGAATAACCTGTCAAGATAACGAAACGCATCTTTAAAGATCTTGCAGCATACATAAAGTGATGCCTCTCTCTCTCTCTCTCTCTCTCTCTCTCTCTCTCTCTCTCTCTCTCAAAATTCAAAAGGAAACAGCATAAAAACAGAAGCACCAGAGATGAGACAATACCAGATCGATCCCTCCCCTCGCAGCAGCTCCACTGGCCGTATTCTCGTTCACACGAAAGTTTTAAGTTCAGGAATGCTTATGAGAGAAAAGGCAGAATACACAACCGGCATGTTTTTATACCGCGTCCAGGATCCTTTGATGCCGTGAGAGGGTGAAATGGCTGGCCCCAGTCGCAAGGGCCCTTCAATTCTGGTCTCGATATCCTGAGGCTATTTCCTCCAAGCCTCAGGATATTTTCGCTAAAAAGGGGAATGGAAAGAAAATTGGGGATGAACAGCTATGAAAACACGAGTGACAGACGACAGAATGTTTGACAAACGTTGTGTTATTGTAAAGAGACAAAATGATAGCGGAACACGAGACGAGTCTGAGAAAAGTCCTTCGTGGAATTAGATTAATTAGGATGGATAAGTCCATGCCCAATTTCCCTTCCCCGACGTCCCTCTTATTTTTATTTATGCCTTTGTTTATATAATTTGTATCGGATAAGCCTACCAAAAGCAAGATTAAAAGACACCTAAGGTAAAATTCTGTCTCTCTCTCTCTCTCTCTCTCTCTCTCTCTCTATGTATATATATATATATATATATATATATACTTATTTATTAATCATGTATGTGCATAGCTTGTATTCATCTCCTTCAATTGAACTACACATTAAAACTACAAATAAAAATATCTTTCAACATTTATCGTTTAAAAAATTTTTAGGTGTTCCGTTATTCCTCACTATTTCATATTTTTTATCAGTGGCTTAATTTCAAATCGAAGATCTCTCTCTCTCTCTCTCTCTCTCTCTCTCTCTCTCTCATCTTTAACTACTACCACCCAACCCGTAGGAAGTTACCGGAGTTGTGTCTGCTCCTTCATATACGCATTTGTATACATAGACGCTCAGTATTCAAACTGCACACTTAAGAGAGGGCTATATGGACCTGGTTCATATATACAAGTCTGAGACGCGTTTCCAGCGTCTACTTGGCTTCGTGGTTATGGTCAAGCCCTGTGAAATATTATCAAAGAAGACTTTCCCTTACCTAAAGCTCATATATATATATATATATATATATACATAAATATATATATATATATATATACAGTATATATATATATATATATATATACAAATATATACATATATATATATATATATATACATATATACTGTATATATATATATATATATATATTTGTATGTGTATAAAATATATGTATATATATGTATATATATGTATGTATACGTATATATATGTTTATATATATGTATATATACGTATATATATGTATATATATGCATATATATGTATATGTATACATATATATATATATATATATATACATATGTATATATATATATATATATACATATATATATGCATATATAATTATATATATATGTGTATATATGTATATATACATATGTATATGTATATATATATATATATATATACGGTATATATAAACATATGTATATATACATATATATATGCATATATAATTATATATATGTGTATATATGTATATATACATATGTATACGTATATATGTATATATATATATATATATACGGTATATATAAACATATGTATATATAAATATATATAAATATATATATATATATATATATATACATATATATATATATATATATATATATACTGTATATATGCTCATGGGGTACTTGTCATTCTCTTAGATAATTTGGATAAATTGCATCAATTTTTATAAGCCAATAAGGAAAAGATAATTTATTACTGGACTGTTATGTTTATTCAACTCTGCTGCTACTTTTTTCAGCATAATAAATTAGCATAAGGCAATCCCTACAAGGAAACCATCATCCACATATCAAGCTAGTTCATTAATGAAAGCAAAAATTAAAGGAATACTGTAAACATTTCAAAATTTGAAGATATCCTACGCATAAATACAACTAAAGACATATCTTCAATGGAGCTTAAAAATTCGGTTAGAGTTTCAAAGATATTTTATTAGAAGAAAAATCTTAGGGCCCCAGGTTAAGTTCCGGAAGCATGATAAGAAATATCCTCTTGCTGGAGGGAAAAATATTGCCTGGGGGAAATTGGATCTGCAATGGACATCTATACTTGACAAACAGTATCCCAAACATAAAACGTTATTTACATGAAATTATATATTCTTATTCTCTCTACCAGACAATCCTAGCTGATATATATATATATATATATATATATGTATATATATATATATATATATATGTGTGTGTATATATATATGTGTGTATATATATATATATATGTGTGTGTATATATATATATATATATATAGAGAGAGAGAGAGAGAGAGAGAGAGAGAGAGAGAGAGAACCCTTGATTATCGAGTCGAGGTAAAACACAAGAAATTTTGCGTAAATGCGGTTTTGTGTTATTGGTATAAAGTTCGTTAAGTACATACGGTAATTAAATGATCTCATAATAAAATTTTACAAGCAGTATAAAGGTTTTTTTCAATTCTGAAGCACACAACAAAGAAAAAAAAAAATCAGAAACTGTAAAAAGAATCAAATCATAAAAAATAAAAAAGACGAATGCAGGAATGAAAAAAAAATAAGCTGAAAATGTTAACATGAACGACTGAAAGATTAGGCTAATCAAGTAAACAAAAATTATAACGAGCAGAAGAGGCGGAAACTAAAGAAATAAAGGCTATAAAGACTAAAGAAAAGAAAAATCACAACTGTAAAAAAACAATGGCAGTGACGAGCGATACATTTACAAATCCTTTTGATCTGCGTAATGTTATTTGAAGGGATAAATTTGACCTGAGTGCAGTGGCTAAAAGCAGCATTAGGATTGGTACCCTGACTCCCCCTCCCCCCACCAACCTTCCCCCAATTTTGGTGTGGGGCGGAAGAGGAAATTGGGGATTGGGGCGGAGACGTAGAGAGAAGGGGAAGAAACGAAAATTGAGGAAAGTTTTAGTTCGGATCGAACCGAAGATTCAACATGAGATTCAAGATGGGGAGAAATAGGGGAAAAATATGAGGGTGAACAGGGAGATGAACTGGCGGGTGTAGAGGAATAATACTGATCCATATATACCAAATTGGATTATTGTTTGGTGATGGCGTGATGATGAGCTCCAAGGGTGCATAAAGGAGATTAGTGTTTAGATTAGTATCGTTCATATATGGTGGAATGGTGACTTAGAAGATTATTTGTAAAATACAGAAAAAAACGAAAACGTAAGGGGAAAATAGAATGCCAATGAAGCAGAATGGCGAACTGGGGATCAATGCTTGAATGAACAACAAAAAGCAGCAGGAAATGGGAGTAAAGGTGAGAGAGAATATATATGGAAAATAAGAAAAAATATAAAACTGCAATTTTTCTGTAAACAACGGGTGGCATTAAATTGAAAACTGCATCGGAGTTTGAGGAAGAATAGGGAGAAATTGAAAAGAGATGTGTAAGAAAGAAATATTGAAAAGTTTACCATAAATTAGATCATTTATGAAAATTAAGACGAAAATAAAATCTGTAAGTTGGTGGAGAATAGAACTGGGTAAGAAAACAATAAATTTGATTAATTCGTGGTATATATATATATATATATATATACTGTATATATATGTATATATGTGTATATATATATATATATATATACATATATATATATATATATATATATAATATACTGTATATATGTATATATATATATATATATATAATATACTGTATATATATGTATATATATGTATATATATATATATATATATGTGTGTGTGTGTGTGTGTGTGTGTATACTTGTATAAAGATATTAGTTAATGAAAATATAAATCGATTACATTAAATAAGAAAAAGGGTGATGTGCTGATTTTAAGAACATCTAATAGGGATCTTGGCAGAGGGCTGTATAATTGGTATTTAGATCGGTAATTCAGGTAAATATGAGATAGAAATAGCTTACATTACAAATAAAATAAAAAAAAATGTGAAATACAAAAATAAAGAATTTTTTTATTTACTTGGAAGAACATTCATTTTGGAAAAGCCTCAAAGATTACAAAATATGTAAAATGCTAAATTTTGAAGGAGAGAGAGAGAGAGAGAGAGAGAGAGAGAGAGAGAGAGAGAGAGAGACACTCATGGACCTTACATTTTTTAAAGTTACTTCACCTTCATATTCTTAGTTTGCTTTTCTTGCCACATGTGATTGTTTTTATTTTTTTTTCGTTATAGTTTCTGACGATCCTTTTCTTAATCTTATCTCCTAAATAATTATTAAGGTGTAATAATATATTCCATAAAAATACCACTCCTTAGCTCAACCCTTCTTTTTATGAGTTTGGTAGTTGATTTTTGCAAGCACTCAAAGGTTTGCGACACTCACCTTCCTATTTCTAGCGATCTACAGATATTACTAGATTTTGGTCATGAAATTCGTATTATTACTCTTGATTCTAGTGTTGCTCTTTGTCAGGTTGATATTGAGGCATTTGCCGAGTTATTTTTATTATTATGTGGGAAAGAGTAATATTTGATAGACCTTAAAGTAACTGAAGGAGTATAATATCTGATGTACTGTAGTATAATTTCTTGCCCAATTACTATTTACATTATTCATGGAATTTTTTTTTTTTTCATATGCAGATAGATTTTATATCTTACCATTGTCGAGTTTCTCGAGTTCTAACGGGTATTAGTATATTGTGAAAATTTTGCTAAATACTTTAAAGAAAATCTCGTTCTAAATATGATAACTGGTAAGTAATTCATATGACTAAGAATCCCTCACTCACAATTCTTCACAGATAATTATCACTTTAAGCACACAAAACTTAGTATGTCATGGTAATTGGCTTAATGATTGATCTCTTTAGATATTTAGCACTGATGTCTATAATGAAGATTTTTTGTTCCTTTATTTTGACACAGGTTATTTTTTTTTTTTATCGGCCAGCTCTCAAACCATAAATTACATGAACTGATAAGATTAACTTTAGAATTCTTGCCTTCTCTTATATGAAGTTCAGTACCTCGCCGTATTGTAAAAGGATCTTCCTGGTTATGCTGCTAAAGAGGTGAACAATCAGAACTTCAGTCTTGGAGCAAATACCATTTTACTTATGGTATGTTTAACAGTTTATATGATTTTACCATAGCGATTTTGCTTTATTTCTTACCTGATTTGGTTTTCTTTGTTATTTATTGTCCAAAGTATATTATATATCTAATAATTTGATTTGGCAAAAAGGATGTCTTTCTAAGAATCAAACTTTATGATAAAGATTTTGATTACAATGTTATTTTTACTTGATTTTAATTATCATTATTAATATTACTTGCCAAGCTACAACCCTAGTTGGAAAAGCGAGTTGCTATAAGCCCAGGGGCTCTAATAGGGAAAAATAGCCCAATGAGGAAAGGAAATATTGAAATAAATAAATGATGAGAACACATTAACAATAAATCATTCTAAAAACAGTAACAACGTCAAAACAGGTATGTCAAATATAAACTATAAAAAGACTTATGTCAGCCTGTTAAACATAAAAACATTTGTTGCAAGTTTGAACTTTTGAAGTTCTACTGATTTAACCAACCGATTAGGAAGATCATTCCACAACTTGGTCACAGCTGGAATAAAACTTCTAGTGTACTGCGTAGTATTGAACCTCATGGCTATAAGAATCAACTGCCTTCCTAGTATCACGAACAGAATGGAATTATCCAGGAAGATCTGAATGTAGAGGATGGTCAGAGTTATGAAAAATCTTATGCAACATGCATAATGAACTAATTGAACGACGGTGACGAAGATTAATATCTAGATCAGGAAAAAGAAATTTAATAGACCGTAAGTTTCTGTCCAACAAATTCAGATGAGAATCAGCACCTGAAGACCCGACGGGAGAACAATACTCAAAACAATGTAGAATGAAAGAATTAAAACACTTCTTCAGAATAGAGTAATCACCAAAAATCTTGAAAGACTTTCTCAATAAGCCAATTTTTTTGTGCAATTGAAGAAGACACAGACTTAATGTGTTTCTCAAAAGTAAATTTGCTGTCGAGAATCACTCCTAAATTTTTAAAAGTCATACAAAGTTAAAGAAACATTATCAATACTGAGATCCGGATGTTGAGGTTCCACTGTCCTTGACCTACTTACAATCATACTTTTGAGTTTTGTTAGGATTCAACTTCATACCCCATAATTTGCACCATGCACTAATTTTAGCTAGATCTCTATTAAAGGATTCAGCAACCCCAGATCTATATTCTGGGGATGGAATTAATGCAAAGAGAGTAGCATCATCTGCATATGCAACAAGCTTGTTTTCTAGGCCAAACCACATGTCATGTGTATATAGTATGAAAAGTAATAGGCCAAGAACACTACCCTGTGAAACACCAGATATCACGTTCCTATACTCACTATGGTGCCCACCAACAACAACTGTTTGAGATCTATTACTTAAAAATTCAATAATAATGCTAAGAAACGACCCACCCACTCCCAACTGTTTGACTTTGAAAACAAGGGCCTCATGATTAACACGGTCAAAGGCAGCACTAAAATCAAGGCCAATCACACGAACTTCCTGACCACAATCAAGGCATTTCTGTACACCATTGGAGATTGTAAGAAGGGCATCACAAGCTCCAAGGCCTTTGCGAAAACCAAATTGCAAACTAGGGAATAGATGATTACCTTCAGCAAACCTATTAAGACATTTTGCCAGAAGACGTTCAAAAACTTTAGATGATATGGGAGTTTTGGAAATTAGGCGGTAATCCGTTGGCCTTGAGCTACCACAAAATCATTTACATAGAGGAGTAACATTACCAATTCTCCAACAAATGCTAAAAGCTCCTCTTCATGCTAACTTGCGCAAAATAACAGATGACTTTGGAACTAAGAAATCTGCAGTCTTGAGAAAAAACAAAGGAAAAATATCATTTGGGTCTACACCTCCATAAACATCAAGGTCCATCAACAGATCTTTAATTTTACGAGATCGAAAAGCTAAGCTAGTTAATTTAGCCTCAGGAAAACAGGAATGAAGAAGTTAAAGTTTTTCATTACTCTGTTTACTGTCAAAAACATCAGCCAAAAGGGTTGCCTTTTCCTTTGGACAGTGAGTGACTGAGCCATCTGGCTTAAGTAAAGGAGGAACTGTTACATCTACACCAAAGAGTGCAGATTACAAGGTAGACCACCATTTATGTTCCTGAATTGTACCAGAAAGGGTTTCTTTTATTGTTAAATTTTATTCCTTTTCAGTTGAGGCATAAACTCTTTGAGCAAAAGCTCTAAGCTGAGTATAGATATTCCAGGTTAAATCTGATCTGTTACCCTTCCAAAGATGATAAGCCTCTTGCTCCTCCAAATAAGCACGTTTACAATCATCATTGAACCACTGTTTGTCCTTCATTCGGTACCTTAGCACGAGAAGGGATACGCCTATCAATTAAGTTGACTAGATTCTCATTCAAAGGGACAACAGGAGCAACACTACTATATAATTGTGACCAATTCAAGCACAAAAGATCATGCAAAATCCCATTCCAGTCTGCTCGAGATTTCATATAAGTTTTACAAGAGTATGATACATCAGGGACAGGCTTCTCAGTCTTCATTATTAATTAAATCAAGGAATGATCAGATGTCCCGACTGGAGAACCAACCTTACTAGTTATAACGCTAGGAGAGTCAGTGTATTCAAGGTCCAGCAATTACCAGACCTACGAGTAGCTTCACTTATGTTTGCTCACAGCCTGATTCAGAGGCAAACTCTAAAGCTCTTAAGCCACGGCGATCGGTAGGAGAGATAAAACTTAACCACTCCCTATGGTGAGCATTAAAATCACGAACAAAGACAAAAGAAGCCTTTCTATCATCTTCTTGTATCTTAGCCATAATGGTAAGAAGACAATCGAAGATAGAATCATCCATGTCTGCATTCCGGTAGATCGAACACAAATAAAAGTGGTTATGCCTGCCACAAACTTTTATTACCTGAATCTCATGAAATCCATATTCATAGCAGGACTTATGATTATGAGAATCAGGGTACCCAGTGCTAATATACACCGCCATTCCCCTGGCCCTAGGGATGGCATCACGTTTCAACATTATTGGCTTCTTAAAACCAGTTATTATGAGCTCAGATGAGTGCCTCATAATAGAAACCAAAGTTTCTGAGCACAAGAGAATATCTTACTGTTTGGACGTAACTGTAAAGTCTTGAATATTTGCATGAAGACCTCGAATATTGCAATACAGAAGACGGCATTGACGAAATCTAGGACGTACTGGTCCCGGATTTCGCTCAATGTCTCCAGACAGCATAAGAATTAATATTATTAGAAAAGACACATCATACTTAAAAACTAGATTAACAAGAATTATAACAAAAACAATAAGTACAGATTTATAAATAAAGGGATTGATCAAACCCATAGACTTCAGTAAAAAATCAGAAAACTGGTCAACTTGGAGGAGCCGATACATCATGCAAGGCTAAGTACCCTCCAGGATAGCCACTTCAGCTGAAGGGAGGACAGTAAGGATGGTTTTGAGAAGAAAAAGAATCAGATAAGGAAAAGAAAACGTCTTGATAAACCACCAGGCATCCACGGTCCTTCAATTAAGCCTGCCCAACATTAAAAAAAAAAAAAAAAAAAACAAGAGGAAGAGAAAAAAAATAAGATAGAATAGTGTGCCCGAGTGTACCCTCAAGCAAGAGAACTCTAACCGAAGACAGTGGAAGACCATGGTACAGAGGCTATGGCACTACCCAAGACTAGAGAACAATGGTTTAATTTTGGAGTGTCCTCCCCCTAGAAAAGTTGCTTACCATAGCTAAAGAGTCCTTTCTACCCTTACCAAGAGGAAAGTACACTGAACAATTGCAGTACAGTAATTGACCCCTCGGGTGAAGAAGTGTTTAATAATTTCATTGTTGTCAGGTGTATGAGGATAGAGGAGAATCTGTAAAGAATAGGTCAGACTCTTCGGTGTATGTGCAGGCAAACAAAAAATAAGCCGTAATCAGAGAGAGGTATCAAATGCATTACTGTCTGGCTAGTCAGAGGATCCAATAACTCTCTTGTGGTAGTATCTCGACGGGCGGCTGGTGCCCACCTTTTGTTTATGTATGATACAAAAAAAGGTTATTAAAAGTACGCGTTAATTAAAGACTGTAAGAGTTGTATCATATGGCATCAATACAAAAACAACAACAACAATAACAACAAATGAAGCTGTTTCTAGTCCACTGTAAGACAAAGGCCTCAGACATGCAGTTCGTGTCTAGCGTTTAGCCAGTTCTTGTCACCACGATGGCCAATACAGATGGTGATGGTGGGAGATTTTCGTCTGATCGCTCACAGCAAACCAACCTAGTATAGGTGGCCCGGACTAGTACAGTTTTTGAGATCATGGCGATGCACAAACTCTTTCACTACGCTTAGGTATTCCTACAAAGATCGAGTTTGAAATAGAAAAGTAAAATTAGAGGGGTAAAGTAATAAGGATTGAATGGAAAGATTAAAATATCAGGAAATATGCATCGATGGAGCATAATATATAAGTATATGGGGATAATAGAATCAATGAAACGTCATGAGACGAAGGAAAATATCGAAAGAGAATCCTAGAACAAATAAGTGTAATACAAAAATCAAAACTCGGCCCTGGAAACATGGTGAAGCCATGAACAAATATATATATATATATATAAATATATATATATATATATATATATATATATATATATATATATATATATATATATATATATATACATATATATATATACACACAAAAATAACGTGAGAGAAAACGGAAGAGAAAAAGATAAAGAGCCAATCTCGGAAACGAGAGGAAAGAGAGACGGAAAATATAGAGCGGCTGCTTCGAAGCCGTGGATGCCTGTCGCTAAGGTAATAGACGGTAATAGACAGTGAATTATGGTTATGGTTTAAGTAATAGAAATAAAGATCTTGCTTGGGGACCCACTAATAACTGTTTCCCCTCCAACCGAAGTTACACAAAATACTACCACTACCCTGAATTGGAATCTATCACTTTCCTTTTCTCACTCTCTTATTACAAATTTATTCTCTCTCTCTCTCTCTCTCTCTCTCTCTCTCTCTCTCTCTCTCTCTCTCTCTCTCTCTCTTCTCTTTTGTTAAAATCAGTTAGGTTTAATTCCTAAACAGAATTTCATGTTATAGCTTTATCAGTAAGGGTAGAGGAGACTCTTTAGCTTTGGTAAGCAGCTCTTCTAAGAGAAGTACACTCCAAAATCAAACCATTGTTCTCTAGTCTAGGATAGTGCCATAGCCTCTGTACTATGACCTTCCACTGTCTTGGGTTAGAGTTCTCTTGCTTGAGGGTACACTCGGTCACACTATTCTATCAAATTTCTCTTCCTCTTGTTTTTTTAAAGTTTTTACATTTTATACAAGAAATGCTTATTTTAATGTTATTACTCTTAAATTATTTTATTTTTCCTTGTTCCTTTCCTCACTGGGCTATTTCCCTGTTAGAGGCCCCGGGATTATACCATCCTGCCTTTCCAACTAGGGTTGTAGTTTAACAAGGAATAATGATAATAATAATAATAATAATAATAATAATAATAATAATAGTAATAATAATAATAAGAATACTTAAACACTATAGATAAATATAAATTCATGTTCATATATCTAATTTACTAACAAGTTGGATAATTCCTGTCCTCTCTCTCTCTCTCTCTCTCTCTCTCTCTCTCTCTCTCTCTCTCTCTCTCTCTCTCTCTCTCTCTCTCTCTCTTCTCTTCTCTTGGAAAATATCTGCCCACCTTTCTTTCGCAACAACCTGAATAGACTCATTTTCCTGACGACGTGTTTGAAGAAAGTTAACTAGATTACTTGACCTGATGATCCCAACTGTCTGCTCTTAGGCTGCCCGGAGAATTTTGAAAAGGGAAAAATCTAAAAGGCCGGTAAATAACATGATATTCTGTTTAAGAATTAAGCCTAATAGACTTCAATAAAAGAGAGAGAGAGAGAGAGAGAGAGAGAGAGAGAGAGAGAGAGAGAGAGAGAGAGAGAGAGAGAGAGAAGAGGAATGATCTAACTTGAGTTCGTAAATTCGATATATGAACATACATTTATAATTACTTATGGTGTTTAAGTATTCAAATATACTGATGAAACTATAACATGAAATTTTGTTTAGGAATTAAGCCTTACAGATTTTAATAAAAGAGAAGAGAGAGAGAGAGAGAGAGAGAGAGAGAGAGAGAGAGAGAGAGAGAGTGAGAGAGAGAGAGAGAGAGAGAGAGGGTGTACAGAAATGATC